>NW_026869784.1:0-40569 GCF_905332965.1 Bombus pascuorum | reverse complement strand
GATCGCCAGGGTTAAACAGCGCGTGGCACGACAAAGTACCAAGATGGGGGGTGATCGCTCCTTGGGAATTTCCGTGCGTCGTTGGCACCACCACCTGGCCGGCGAGGGCGCGGCGATGCCCGTGGACGCGCCTATATGAGGCGCGTAAAGCCGCCAGCGACCTCCGAAGGGGAAGAAAGAAAGTTAGGTGCTGGACCTCTTCTTCCAGCACCCGGGAGGCAGCAAGCAGTCCGGCTGGGGATCCGGACGACGGCCCCTGGGAGAGGGCGAAAGAGACGTAGTATGGACGGAATAGTGTGTGCGGGGGGTCGCTCTCCCCCCCTAGAGGCGGCGGATGTCCGTGCGGATTTCCTCCACGTTAAAATAAAAAAAAAAAAAAAGTCTTGAAAAATCGCGGCTAGAGTTGGCATTTTCAAAGTACTTGTGACGCCAACCACATGAGAGACCAGGCCGCGCTTCGGAAATGGGGTGACGACGAAAATAAAGATCTGGTGGCATTCGGCGACAATGTATGTCGCCGAAGAAAAGTGCCTAATGAACCCTCAATATCCCAACGGTCCTTTCGCCGAATGTTCGAGAACGCTTAACAAACGCATGGATAGTGGGGATATTGAGAGATGACAAAGAAAAAGAATCAGATTCCGCCGAAAGTCAAGTTGTAAGAGCTTCGGTCTTGAAAAGTTGCGCCTAAAGTTCAGAAGTAAATTGTAGTTAGTGTGAAACAAGTGTTAAGAAATAAATTCTCTTTTTTATTTTGTTTATTTTTATATTTTATTTTCATCTTCGATTTCTTTTTTTCATTTTACGTGACACCTTCTCCGTCACACCTAAATCTGTATATACTTTCTGATTATTTGTACGTCGGTCGCACGTCAAAAATTTTACGCGTGCTGCGCTTTCTTTTAATTTCGTTAAGCATATTTCCAGTAATGTAATTATTTCATTACTTCTCATTCCATCTGTTCTCGGTAGAAAATATGCTAATGGCTGTTTTCACCTTTTCTCAGCAGTAATGCTGTTCACACAAAACACAAATACATGCCGTGCTTTATCGTTACGCCGATCTCAATTTTCTAAGTCGTCGAGTCCTTCTACACGGTCCAAGTATGCCAAATATTCTTCTGCATAATACTCCCTGCAACGCGTCAGTTCATTTATTATCAGCTGTATGGATAGATAATTCTGATCCTCGCGACGCAACGTATGCGTGGTACATTAACAGGAGCGTACGAAATCATGAATGTACCCGGCTTGTCATTTCGATTCCGGAACAGCACTTAATAATTATTAAACATAACAGCAAAATAAATTGTTAATGATACGAACAATTTTGCTGCAACATGCTAGCAATGCTGTCCGCTAAATATATAAAAGATCTATGCATTTATGAAAATAATGTGAGTTTATGTAAAACACATTAAAGATAATATATACTGTAGAATTATCTAATGACGGAACAAATTTCTCCTCAGGTTCTATAATCTTATTTGTTCATCAATCCGGTAAAAAGGTACGCGATTATATAAGTCGCTATCTGCAGTAAAAACAAAATATAATCAAAGTGCAATATTAGTGTTAGTAGTATGACCGTATTGGACTTGCAAATTGCGTACACAAGTTATGATCAACTATCCGATATGTGTATATTTTACTTGGAATCAGAAGTGACACACTAGACATTCAACGATCAGCTGCTTATGGTGATGTTTATCCACTAACCGATAGTGATAATCATAATCGTTTGGTTACTAGTGTAGAAATAATATCTACAAGTACGGTGTCGATCATCGCCTTAGAAAAGAAATTTGGTATGTACTATAAACCCTATCACGCAAATATTTTACTACTTGATACAAAAATTGACACTTCATTTTCAAAAGTTTAATGTAACCTCCAAAATCGGAAAGCAAAATTTTCCATAGCAAAATATGATGATGACGAACAACTTGTTGTAGTAGTTAATTTAATGTTTCGAATATTCAACCGATTGAAAAGCAAGTTTTATATGAAAAACAATTTGTTATGTTTTATTCACTATACACACAAGTGTATTGTATATACATGTTTTTAGCACATTTTTAAACAAAAACCTCTTCATTTTGATTTTGTCACCTTTTTCTTGGAATTTCACTTGCTTGCTTGCTGACATCATTTGCTTCAATTTCCAATACAAATCTTTATGTGGTTAGATATAATTTTACGTAGAGATTATGGCATAGTTGCTTCGTATTCTTCTGCAAACTTTCGCATTAACGGACGGGTTCTGAAGTCCTGCCTTTTAAGTGCGTATGTAATCACGGTGCTAAAAACATGTTCATCATTAAGTTTGTCTCCAAATTGCGTACGATATATTAGTATTGTTTTTATGCATTCAGACATAAAATAATCAAGTAAGACAAGTACTGTTTTCTCCAACTTAGCATGAATAGTTACAAGAATGAAGTCCTTATTATTATTTTTAGACACACTTTGGATTTTTTGGACAAATGCTGGTAAAGATCCGGATTGACATTTTTATCCAACGTCTCCTCATTTTCATAATTTGTCATAGTTAATCTTTCAACTTTTCCTGCTCTTTGATAATTAAATATTTGTACAAAAATTAAACCCCGTACAAACGTGTCCAAGCAGAGAAATCGAATTCATTTATTCGAATTCGTTTCAAAATTATACAATTTTTTTATAACAGTTATATGATGGTCGTATGTCTTGTTTTAATTATAGTACAAGTTGTTGTTTTTTTCACTTTTTTAAATTCGCAACGGCTTTTTTGTTTATTAACAGGAAAACTGTCTCCTTGAACAACGCTATAAAAGTTTTAATGGCTTTTTTAGTGTGCTCATCCTGACTTTTAGCGCATTATGTCATGCAGTAAAGTAATATCGGCAGGTGTCCCATATCACATTACTGAATCCTAATGAGCAACTATACCAATTGCTTGTATGATTGAAACAATGCTGCGGTCGAAAAATTGGTTCAAAGTCATCAATATTTAGCTGAAAATCTTTGATTGCGAGATTGTTGCGATCTAACGATCGTAAACGTGCTCTTATCACCTCAAGCCGATGAGTACTTGTATGCTTATCGCATAATTTATTGTCGTGTAAAATTTACAAGTCATCATATTTTATCGATTTATTAAATATCGGAAAAAGAATTATCTGAATTACATAATTGGCATATTTATGAATATGAATACGTAATTCATCGTTTATTTATACCGAATGATATGAGAGATATTTCACACGCTTCCTTTTTATGTTTTGTAATTTTTCAAAATATTGTTGCATAATAAGTTTCTCTGAACTGTAGGAATAATAAAAAGTATAAATAAAAATTGGTCAAAAAGGAGCTATTTAAGTAGCTGTTCAAACATTTCTTCTGCGACATATATGCATATATATTTTATACTTTAGCTTTAAATCGTTGTGCGTCTATTTTCATATAGAGGTTTAAACGGTTCCTAAAATAAGTGTTTCAACCATTAATTTTGAAAAAATTCATGTTAAGATATTTGATAAACTAACGGTTTTTCGACATACATAGAATAAGACTTTTTTAGGGAATAGCGAGATGGATCGCTCAATGTACAAAGAAATATATGGACCATTAGTACCTATGACGCCACCTGTTAGTTTCGTGTTAGATCTGCAATGGGTCCAAATTATTGCCTTGATACATATACATATGTTTGAAACTGTACTGAAATTCATGCTACTAATATATAAGTACTTTGAGCCTTGTCCGCAAAATATATATAGGAATGTGCCCGAAGAATGTATGTGCTCGACATTTTGCTCCTAGAGTGAGCTCTTTGCGTATATATATAGGATGTCAATAAAAGTTAATGCCACACTTCACGAGCATATAGTACTTATCAAAAGAACCAAAAAGTTCTTAATAAATATAGGCCCAAAACCTTTACTTCCAATGTTAGAGGAAGTCATTGTATCAGCTCACTGAACGAACCAACTGGTTCACTATGAACTGTGCTTTTATACATTAAACACCCCTAATAAGTAATATTCTTTAGACCCATGTACATTAAGACGTTTTTGCTGGTTTTAGCGAGTACTCGTACGCGCTTCTCAAGTTTGGTACAAACTTTTTTAAGCATCCTCTATATACATGTCGGAAATGAAAGGACATCGGGGCCCTTCTTTTGTAATGTTTGGGAAGGTGCCCAATATTTTAGTCCAGACATTTTATTATAGCTGTATTTAAATAATAAAACTGACAAATTGTTGTTTATGATTTAATTCCGAAATTAATGACAATGGACTTAGGCTCTAAGTGACTTAATGGGTCGCTGAACGTAGCCACGGTCACAGGAGGGACGTGTACCTAACAGCGGTATAGATTAATTAAATAGCTCTCGTTAAAAACAAAGATTGACCCGAGGGTTACAGAGAGGTACAGAGAGGGATATATAGGGGCAGTTACATTTGGACTGAGATTCAGTTCGATAAGTTCTACTTGTACAGTAGACAAGTACGTTGAGTCACGCCAGAATCGTGTATCACATCGCATTCGTCATCCTGCTGACCGTGGATTCGTTATCGAACCTAAATTCATTGTCATCGACTTCTAGATTATTCAATCGCCGCCATTACTTGTTAAATTCTGTAATAATTACATTTGTATGAATAACTATCGTCGATAGTACATAAGAGGGATGGCCAATTCACGTGAAGATTCATTATTCGCCCCTAACTCCAATGATAACGCGACATATAAATACATAATACAACATAATATATGAATATGAAACAAAAGTGTAAGTATTTATGAGACATGAGTAACAATTACCGCATCATAATGAAAATATAGTAATCTAATTGATGTAACTTATGTAAAAACATTAAACATTAACAATGTAACGAATTCCGACCAAAAACGATGATCATAAAAACAAAGCAACTTTGCAAAAGCAGAATAAATATCTATATCGTATAATTGTAAGAAAACATTCAATGCTGTGTTTAAATATTTCTAACATTTTGTAAGGAAACAGATAAATGTTTTGTGTCACTTCTTTTCACAAAAACTTTTAACTTTTATTTCATAAACAGTAGAACATGTATTTCGAATATTATTTTCTAATGTGGTTCAAACTATAAGTTTTGGTCATCTTAAATTTAAAATGATACGAATAATTTACAATAATATTTAGTACTACATTGTAATTAAATACGATAGATAAAGATGATTAATTTATTGGTTTGTATTGTCTTATTACTTCGCTCTGAACATTTTACATTGTCTTTAATACATTATTTATTAAATATTTCAATTTCCATAGTTTTAAAAGAAAAGGTTAACAGTTCTTCTTCTTACATTTTAGTCAATCGACAACGTGGGCGAAAGATTATGTATTTCCTTTAATTCTTTTGTGATCAGTGGATGTGAAAAAAATATTTTACAATGAATAAAGAGGATTCTCTGCAGATCATACAACCTACCTACTCGCATGTCTTCAACTTCGAAAAAACGTACATCTACCCAGACACTCAAAAATGGCTGCAGAAAAATTTTCAGTACTGCTACTACTGCTGTATTATTTACGTGATCCTAATTTTTGGTGGGAAGTATTACATGTCGAGCAGACCAAAGTTTGATTTGAGGGGTCCGCTTGCATTATGGAGTGGATTGCTTGCAGTGTTCTCCATTATCGGATTTTGTAGAACAGCACCGGAAATGTTCTCTACATTGAGACACCATGGCTTTTACCATAGTATTTGCATATCTACGTAATGCTACTTTCATATTTTACCTTTTAATATATTTTCAGGTGAATAGCGATTTTAAAAAATAATTATTAATGAAACGCTATTAATAAAATGAATTGTTATATGAAATAATTTCTTATGCTTGGTATTTAGAGAACATTGATATGTGGAAAGCGTCAGTGAAATAGGAAATATATTTTTAATAGTTGTTTACGATATTATTCATATAATAATTTTCTAGAAAGATTTCACTTATAAATTTGTTTCTGAAATGAGTTCCATCGATTGATATAATCAGTTATGTCTACCAATTCGCAATATATCGACCTATACTATACACATTGGATGATTATATTTCCAAATCAAAATAACAAAGTTCTTATTGTCTCATTGTACGGAACATAATACATGGCTTTGAGTTACATGTCATATTCACAAAATGAATCGATATTTCAAATATGTTAATTTGTAATATACGATAAGAATGGAATTATTTTCTTTTCAGCCACCTTTTGCAAGATCATGTTTCTGGCTTTTGGACATGGGTATTTATCTTATCAAAAATCCCAGAATTTGGCGATACGATCTTCATTGTGTTACGAAAGCGACCATTGACATTTGTACATTTTTACCATCATTTAACTGTTGTTCTTTACTCTTGGTTCACATATGCGGAGACTACAACAGCCACAAGGTGGTATGTCGTAATAAATTACTTTGTTCATTCCTGGATATATTCTTATTATACTTTGAAAGCAATGCAATACAAATTACCAAAAGGCTTGGCCATGATGATTACTACGATGGAGCTGGTACAAATGGTGATTGGTTGCGTTGTAACAATTGCGGCTTACTATTATCGAGAAAGTTGTGGACTTGAATGCTACACTACGCGTAAAAATTTTATATTTGGTTTCGCCATCTACTTCAGTTATTTAATCCTATTTGGAAAATTCTTCTTCAAGGTTTATCTTTCCGACAAACGGAAAAACAAAGTCGGAGAGAACGTTTACGTCAATGGAAGAAAGGAGTGTTATAAACCAAAGACTAGCTAAAGTATATCAAAGTTTTTGAAATCTTTTTCTATAAACGCTTTCTGATAACATTTCGTAAAAACACTTGTAACGTGTTTTAAAAGTCTCTATTAGTTCAAAACGATAGAAATTGGTTGTAACATAATGCCAGTGATAAGATATTTATTTATTGTAAAACATTTAGTGTTTTTGATGTTAATCAAATTTGATGTTAGTCAAATGTGTAATAATTTTATGTTTATCATTCAAGATATTTTAAGAACAAACAATGTAATATCTTGTATAGGGGGGCAGGGCATTGTTCCCCTTCTCTTAACATTTCTGACGGCAGGGTGCGCATGCCGTTCATGCATCGATAACCCTCTCTGGGACCCGAAGCTCATGGGGCAAGCTTTGCATCTAAATTAACCCTGCGCGACATTGCGTGGGGCCGCTATATTTTGGCGTATGGCATCTCGCCCCATAGCTTTGGGAAGCTTCTAGCACAAATTATTCATCCCCATTAAATGGGGGTATCCACATGATGCAAACTAAGGTGCTTTTCCAGGTTCCCCAACGTCATAAAGAAAAGGTGGACTTCCCTTTTCTCGCAGACCGGGCAAGCAACCTCACATCCCCCATTAATGGTACCATGATTTTTAAAATCGTTTCCGTGAACGCACCTGGTTCGTCAACTATGGTCCCCTCCGAAGTGAATAAATCCGCCACAACGCTTTCGGGACCAAGGCTTGATTTTCCTTACTAATCTTCACAAATTTTTAATTTTCTGTTCCCAAAGCAATTGTTTCAATCGTGTCCATCCCATGTCCATTTCAGCCATATCGTCAACAATATTCTTCCAAAGGAATGGATTCCTCCTTAACCAGTTGTTGTTACCCCTCCTTCACGAATATTCCCGTTGTTCGGCGAGCTGATTATTAATTTAATTATTTTTGTCTTTCGCTCTTTCGGTTCCACACTCCGTTTGGCCATTGACGCCGCGTCCGAGGGACAAAATCGTCCACCTTGCGCGGCGTACATGTTACCGGCGATACCACCCCTCTCGACGCTATCCTCTGGGCAGTCGTGCAAGTCCGAAAAGATCCCAGAACCTCCTCGGCGTGACGACCCCTATAACCATCTAGGGCTACTCTGCCCGCTTCTTGCGAGCATTGCTTCTCCGCAATAGGAGCAGACTGCGAGGAACTCCTGTTGCCCCCTTGGCACCGCTTCCACAACTGACGAGTACCGGCGGTACCAGGAGGTAGGAGTGTGACTTGACAATGACTCTCCAAGGGATCCACAACACGACCGTTAAATAGCGGCATATTGTTTCCAGACATTTGGCTATTTTTCTGTGAATCTTCCAAAAGGAGGACTTATACTTCCGAAATAACCCCCTCGTAGGGACTAATAAATAAATAATGATAAATAATTCAAATACACTTTATCCATCTAAAAATAAATTGCACATCCCGATGGAGCTGCTTAAAACATTCATAATTATTGTTTTTAAGTCGTTGTTTTCAAAACCTACATCGTTTAAAATCTCCTTTGTTCTACTGGTGATAGCCCCTCTACCACCCAGTACCACAGGTAATATCACACTCTCCTCTAGGCCATGCTTTGTTTTTAATTCGTTTAGGCATGCTTGGTTGATTTGTCGGCCTTTTGCTTTTCCGCTTCTTGGAGATAATCTCTATTCTCGTAGCGGACAGTTATGTCGACCACGAGAACTCGTTGCTCGTTTTTCACTACGAGGTCCGGTTTGTACAAATTATCTCCTACTTTCACTGTAGGCTCGACAAATAACTCATTGTTCTTACTCAGTTTTTTGGCGAGGAGGGTTTTCACCTCATCGTACCTTTTGATACGGAGGCGTTTCGTATACTGACATAGCCCTGGGATGTGCCCCAGGGTTTCCGGTTGGGAATGGCACCTCCTACACATTATATCTGTATTTGTATTTGTCCGTGCTAGTGTCACGTAAAATAATAATGAATTTAAGGAGAAAAGAAACTTTTATTTTTCTCTTTTGTTTACAATACACTTCCGAGCTCTAGACGTGACCGTTCAAGACTATCGGACTGCTCTACTGCTCTTACTGAGGAAAACTCGGTGTGGGTGTTCCCTTTGGAATTCAGAACGCGGATTAGTTGTCTACACTTTTTGGTGGAAAAGTGAGGGTAACGATCCGCGATGCCCATTGGTAAATGAATTAGGTAGTAAAGACAAGGAGAGCTAGATATGGCTTGTGGGCATCCTTGTTGTTTGTTCGTCCAGTCGCGGGGAGACGCGTCTCCGTTAGGCGCGTCAACGGGAGTCGTAAATTCCCGTTACGATCTACGGATCGACACCGCGAGCAGGGCGATCCCCTGATTTCAGTTACGACAATAGGGGTGGTTATATTGAAATAACTGTAGTCTTCAGTTATATATTTTTATTTATTTCGCCACTTTTCACAACACTTGGAACGTATATAGAAATATGTTGTAATGGATACCGGTTAACGCGATGAATCCCGATATCGTGTGAAACTATTGGACTAGCTTGCCGAATGAGTGCAAGAACCGTCCGAAGTATGTTGACGCCAAGAATCGACTGTCTCGTTGGCGTGAATTGAAGTTAGTGCCTCGATGGCTAGAATTATACTTGAATGACTTGCTTAGTAGAAGAGCAGAGACTTGACTGTCTGCTTAGTAGAAGAGCAGAGACTTGACTGTCTGATGAACAGTAGAACAGTTTACTTGACTGTCTGTAGAACAGTAGAACAGTAGAGCAGAGACTTGACTGTCTGCTTAGTGGAAGAGCAGAGACTTGACTGTCTGCTCAGTAGAAGAGCAGAGACTTGACTGTCTGCTTAGTAGAAGAGCAGAGACTTGACTGTCTGCTTAGTAGAAGAGCAGAGACTTGACTGTCTGCTTAATAGAAGAGCAGAGACTTGACTGTCTGCTTAATAGAAGAGCAGAGACTTGACTGTCTGAGGAGCAGTAGAACAGTGATTGACCCATCTCGTCTTGTTTAGGAGGAAAGCTCGGTGTGGGTGTACCCTTGCTGAACTAAGGACGCGGATTCATTGTTCACACCTTTAGGTAGAATAGTGAGGGTAACGATCCGCGATGCCCATTGGTTTTTGGCCAATATTAATACACATAATGCGAGGAGAAAATCTCCTGCATATTTGGCTCATGGGTGTCCTTGTTCTTGGGAAAAACCCGCCATTTAACGGGACACATCTGCTTTCCCCGTAATTAACAAGAGAGTGCAATAAACATAATGACTGTTCAAATGACCATCCATAAACCGAATAATATTTGTATGAATCGAAAGTAAGTTGAAAAGATTCGGTTTATGGTGGTTCCTTAGGTTACTGCAGGTCAGTTTGATGAGAGATAGGCGTCGGCGGTCAGACCGAAAGGTACGTCGCACTGACCGTCTAGCGCGCCGTAACACTTGTTTATGGGAAAAGTCTTATCTTGCCAGACACCCGCTTTCTCCGTATTAGGTAAGAGTCGAGTGCAACAAACATAAACCGAAAATGTTTACGTGAAGAAAACTGAAACTGAACAGATTCGGTTTATGTCGTCTTCTTAGGCCTGCTGCGAGTTAATGGAACAATAGATAGGTCTTGGCGTTCGGACTACGGGGAATCTCGCAAGGACCGTCACATCTGGCGTACCACATGGCAAAAGGAAAGTTGATTCGTGACACTAGCGTTGTGCGGGTGCCAAAGGTGTTAGTCCGGATCCTTAAGGCACCAATGAAGCGAAATGGCTTTAATAATTTATACTCACTTAGCCATGCGTTGCCAATTTTTTCTTTTGTAAAGTCAGCACCCCCTGGCTAACTGTTTAAATCGACCCATTGCTTCGTATGTTCCCATTTAGCCTCGGAGGAACCGCGGAGGAGCCCCGTTATCCTTCCGGATGACGTAAGTGCTCGCCGGACATGGAGTATTCGGGGAATACCTGCAGAAAATTGGAAGAGAGGTGACCAACACCTGTCACCGCGGTGGAGAGGGCGAGGACACGGCGCAGCACACGCTGGAGTTTTGTCCGGCGTGGGAGGCCCCCCGCCGTATCATGCGACTAGCGATTGGCGAGAGTTTGGACCTCTTGTTAGTTGTGGAAGCGGTGCCAAGGGGACAACAGGAGTTCCTCGCAGTCTGCTCCTATTGCGGAGAAGCAATGCTCGCAAGAAGCGGGCAGAGTAGCCCTAGATGGTTATAGGGGTCGTCACGCCGAGGAGGTTCTGGGATAGCGTTGAGAGGGGTGGTCTCTCCCAGTGCCTAAAGTAAACCTGAGGAATGCCTACCTCAGAATTCAATTCAGACAGCAATTCGAAGAAAGTCCTGAGGCACCCCTGTTGAGTGTCAGACGGGCCATCATTGGGGGGGGGGGTTAATCGTTAAGTTCGATACCACCCCAACGCTTCCCAAAAGACTGATTATTCAATACAAAAACTTTCACTGAAATGTAATCTTGTAGAGATGAATCTTCACTGATTAATCAACTCAGCAACGATTGATATAAGTGACTTTTGGATCTTCGCAATGTTAATATGGAATTGGTCGGTATAAAGGAAAGTCTTTTGCCCGGTAGGAATCCTTAAGGAGTTAATTAGAGCGATAAATGCGTATCTTAGTCGATTGCTTGACTAACAAAAAGCAGTGGATGTGTCGCTAATCAACGGAGAAGTTAAGAAGTTGGTTTCGGGTCCCTTTCTCGCGGTTTGCAATGCTCAGGCGGATAATAAGGCAAATAAATTGTACACTTTCTATTCTGGAGTTCCCTTTCGACTGCCGAAGAGTGCAGACGTGCCTGGTGCCCGGAGAGGTCTCTCCGTCGAAATCGGACGTGGAAAACAGTGCCCCCGAAAGTGCGAAAAGCGGGGAAAACAAAGCAATGCAACGAGTGCCACCGCTCAGGATATCAAACAACGGTGAAACATACGCCATATACAAAACCATGGAAATCCATGAATGCACAGAAACCGAAATGGATATGACTCAGATGAGTGACGAGAGAAACACCACCAACAACGATCTAACACAACAAGACAAAAGCTGGAAGGTCGTAACTCCCAGCAAAAGAAGAAAAATTACAACAAACGCAAATACTAGGAGGGCTGCAGAAACAGAAAGTAAGCAGTGGCTCCAAGAAAACCCACTACAAAACCCCTTCAGCATACTACCACAAGAGAAGGAACCAGAAACAACTGAAACAACTGAAAAACCAATAACACACAACCCCAAACCACCGCCAATATACATCGATGCGCAAGTAATAGACCCCCTCCTCGAACTGCTAAACAATACGGCAGGCAAAGAAAACTACTCAATAAAACAATTAAAACTGGACCAGGTAAAAGTGCAAACCAACGCCCCAGAAACCTACAGAAAAGTGGTAAAAGTGCCAAAAGAAAAAAACGCCGGGTACCACACGTACCAATTGAAATCGGATAAAAGCTACAAGGTAGTAATCAGAGGATTACACCCAAGAACAAACACAAGCAACATATGCGACGAACTAGCCAAAATCGGACACCAGGTAAGAGCAATAAACAACATAACGAGATTTGATACCAAACAACCACTACCGCTGTTCCTAATAGAACTAGAACCGAACAAAAACAACAAGGAAATCTATGACATTAAACAAATCTTAAACAAAATAATCACAGTTGAACCACCCAGACAAAAAAAAGACATACCTGAATGCATGCGGTGCCAACAATATGGGCACACAAAAAATTACTGCAACAGAAACCCGGTGTGCGTCAAATGCGCAGAAAAGCACCTGACAACTTACTGCCCATATACGGGAAAAATAAACGAGGTAAAGTGCTACAACTGCAACGGAAACCACCCAGCCAGCTACAAAGGCTGCCCAGCCAGAAAAATACTCTAACGTAAATTGTTTCCGCCGCTTAGAAGCAGGACATATAACTACCACCACACACAACAAGACAGGGCAGAAGCTGAGACACCAATAAAATTACAGTACGTAATGTACAACAACCACAACAATATCAACACCACTGGCAGTCGAAGCTACGCGCAAGCAACCAAGGAAGTAACACCCGTAGCCAACCAAAACCACAACAACAACACCAACGACGCTACAGAAATAAAAGAACTATTAAAACAATCCATCAAAAGCACCGACATGTTAACAAGAACGATAAGCGAACTAAACGAAACATTCAAACAGCAATCATTACAAATCACAGCTATGATACAACTGATAACAAACATGCTAAGCAAAAAGTAAAAACGGACATACTAAAAATAGCTGCCTGGAACTCTAACGGCCTACAACAAAGGGCCATTGAAACCAAAGCATTCCTATACCACAACAACATAGACATACTACTCGTATCAGAGACGCATTTCACAACAAAAAGCTACACAAAAATACCGCACTATACCATATACGATACCAAGCACCCCTCAGGAAAAGCACACGGAGGAACCGCAGTGATAATAAGAAACGACATTAAACACCACCTACACAGCCAAGTTAGTAAAGAACACATACAAGCAACTACCGTTACCGTACAAACTAGCAGCAACCGTCTACAGCTGTCAGCAGTATATGCACCACCGCGACACAAAATTACAGCACAAATGTGGGAAGAATACTTCCAACAACTAGGCGACAAGTTTATCGCAGCAGGAGACTACAACTCAAAGCACACAACATGGGGATCAAGAATCACTACACCTCGAGGCAGAACCCTGGAAAAACACATCAGGAAAAACAATCTCAATATATTATCCACAGGAAGACCGACATACTGGCCGACAGACCTGAGCAAAATCCCTGACCTACTCGACTTTGCAGTCACAAAGGGATTAAACGGAAATAAAATAAATATAGCATCCAGGCTCGAGCTTAGCTCCGACCATACACCCATAATAATAACATACAGAAACAAGCCAATACTCTACAACAACTCAGAGACGCTATGCAACAAATCCACTAATTGGCAAACCTTCAAAGAAATAATTGTGTTGCGACCGTTCGCGGAGAGACGCGGTCGCGAGGAAACGCGTCAGCGAGAGTCGTAAATTCTCGCTACGATTCGGCTAATCGACGCCGCGAAATGGTCGCTCCCCGCGTTTCGTTTAGGATAACCGGGGTGATTTACTGAATGCAACTTATTCTACGATTGTAGAATAAATATATATTTGTATCACAATAACACTTACAGATTATATAAGGTGTCGGTTTAAATAGTATCGGAAGTTACCACTAGAATGTTCGAGTTATATCTTATACAATGTGACTGATTTGGACGCGACCGTACAGAGAGTTTTCGACTGCGACTGATCGGTTAGAATGTTAGATTGCGACTTTACGATGCTTCTCAGTGAGTTCGTTGGACTGAGCGATCGTGGTAGACGTGTTGATTGAATTGACGACGAAGACGAACTGACTTGATCGTGACGATGCTGTGTCGGAGGTGAGCTAAGGAAGGGTGTGTCTAACGCACGGAATCATCTGATTTGTTGATGACAGTTTTTGGTTGGAGAAGTGAGGGTAATAGAAATTGTTTCTATTGGTTAGTAAGACTATCGATGGACTAGGAAGGGTATTAGCCACCCTCGATGGAAAGTTGGGAGTAGGAGGCATCGCACGTGTGAACACTTAGCGTTCACGTGTTTTCCAGACGTTAACCAGAAACCTTAGAAAACGCTTTCGTGGAAAAGTCCTTGTTTGCGATGAAAGACTTTCGCCAGAGTTTTCTGAGATTTATAGTCAGGCTGCGAGTGTTTTCAAGAGTATGCGATAAGGATGTGCGGGCATCTGGCTGCCATCCGTCCGCGATGTGAGGTCCGGCTCAGGTAGAGAGTCGGACGACGTAACATCCTCCCCCCGTTGAGAGGGTACCGATCAAAATGATGTGATTGATTTGATGAGGTGGATCTCGCATTAGATCGCGTTGCTGCTGATCAGGTCGGAGTCATCTGGTGTCGATCTGCTCGGTAGTGGTACCATCCGCTTGATGCTAGCTGGAGACAGTTGGATGGAGCATCCCTGTCGAAGAGCGATGACTCTGGATTTTGTGGCGGTTGCGATCCCTTTGCTCGTTGACATAAAATGGTTTGCAGTGGTTGATTCCGAGGCTGATGAATGGATGCTGTTCCATTCGGAGAGTCCAGATTATATCTGGAAAAATAACAGAGTTATGATACTTTGACAGGTATGTTGGTTATGTCCTGTTCGGGAGTCCTTGGTGTCTCGACCGTCGTGATCCTTGTGGTTGTACGGAAACTTGCGGTTGTGATTATTGACCCAGGAAGTGTCCTTGGATGATCGTGGACCGTCTCGGTCCTGGAATGTAGTGGACCAGCTTGATCCAAGAGGTAGCGTTGAACGGAATTCCAGTGTTGCTTGATGCTGATTCGTCTGACACGATGCGGGGTTCGGTAGTTGATTGGGAGGCTGGGCTCCCCCCGATGAGCCGCCCGACTCGAGTTCTCCCAGTGATGTTCCTTGGTAATTAACGAGCGTTGGATGTCGCTGCGTTGGGCGTCGCGGCGTTGGACGTTGTGACTGTGACTTGCCTTGGTATTGGCGGGTGTGTTGGCGTTTTGAGTTTTGTTGAATCTGATTGATTCGATAGTAATATAAACTAAGTGGCACTTGGATCCAAAAAGCTTGCTGCCGTAGAAATGTTGGCTGGTTCGATGATGGCGTCGTCATCAGGGCGAATTCGATTGTACGGCCGAAGGACCGTTGCGTTGAAGGTGCGTGGCCAGCCTTGGATTTGGGATCGTTGTGATCCTCGGTATTGCCAGGATCTTTGCCGTTGAAGTTCACGATCCATGAAGTGTCGTGATATAGCTCGGTCCCTGAATTATTGTGGAACACCTCGGCCCAGGAGGTGTCGTCATACATTTCACCGTTTTCATCGCGGCAAATGCGATTGACATGTAGCTGATTTGGAGAAGCTGGAAGGCGATCTACAAATGACTGGGTGGCCGGGCTCCCCCCGCTGTCCCACCCGTAGCGCGTCTTCTTGATGATATTTGATGGCTGTGCCGGCGTGGCCCCACGATCTATAAAAGACAACATAAGTGACGACTTACCGTCCTTTTGGTTCAACTCCTTCCACCTGATTGGATACAGTGAGTTAGAATGAACAGTTGCAGACATCTGTAGCCACTCTGCGTTATTGCGTTGATGATTAATCAGTTCTGTATCCTTCTGGAGTTGTCCGTTTGGCATCGTAGTATTGTGGGGGTAGAGCGCCCGATGGTTCCGTATAACCCGGGGTATGCCTAAATCTCAGTGTCTGAGGGCAGTGATTAGGCAGGAAATGCGATGATGCGGCCTTACTAGTGAGTTCATTAGAGGTAGGCCAGATGAACCATTTTGATTGCTTCAAAGGTTCTTCGTATTCTGATGGTTTGGGCATTGGAGACCGTCCTGGTTTCGTTGGAGCCAAGGTCGACGCCAGATTGAACGTGGTGCACAAAGAGTTGCCCGATGTAGCGATGTAGGCAATAAGGTGGTGATCATTCCGATTCGGATCACTCGCGCGTGTGGACTCTTTCGGCCGTGGCGAAGGCGGAGTCTTTAGGTTATTTTCTGGAGATTGAGTTTCCGGCATGATATTTGTTTCATGTGTTACAAATGCCGTGATGCAGGATAGGTTGTTAGCCGTCGAAGTGATGATCGAGGAGAACCTGTTCCTGGATAAATCGAACGTCGTGGATTCCGGAGAGTTTGTCGTTGATTTCGACTTCGGATAGACCTCGGTGTCATTGACGAAGTTTAACACGTTGTTCTCTACTTTATGAATTGCCGTGATAGGGCATGAGACATTCTGTGACGGATTCGTAGAGATCAATGGCGGAGCCGAATTGTCGTCTGATGAGATTCTCTCTTCGTCGCGATCCCGCCGATCGTGAAGGATTGTCTGATTCAATGCGTCTGGTGGCGTTGAATCAGAGTGTTGTGGTGCTGACGATGCGAACGTGGTTGTCGTCAGGTCGCGTGTCGGTGACGCGGTGCGAGTGTCGTGCGTTGAGTTCCGTGTATCATGCAACGGAATCATCACTGGATTTGATAAGATATTCTCCATCGGCGGAGTATGACCATAGTTGTCCTGGACGGGATTCAGTTTTTTCCGGTCCGGAGGATCGTGAGAGGTTGTCCTCAATTCGCGTGTAGGCGAAGAGTTGCGAGTGTTAGAGATTGTCTGATTCAAGGAGTTTGCTAGCGTTGAATCAGATTGTTCCGATAATGTCGCGTACTTGGTCGTCGTCGAGTCGCGTGTTGGTGATGAGAGAGAGGCAAGTCGTTTCATTGCCATTGTCTTAGATGATCCGCGTGAAGGCAGTTTCTCGTTGAAGGGGAGTGCGACGATGGATCGCCCTTCGTTGATGCGTTGGACGTGATTTTGAATGTGTTCCTCGTATTGTTGATTCGCCTCTGATGTGGGTTTTGTTCGTGGTTTATCGTCGAGTTCCCCAAGGCGAGTGATGTCCGCTTCGAGATCTGCTGTGGAGGTGTGAAAGACCCTTGCGGTTAATGGGAAGAATGAGCTCCCCCCGTTGACCCTTCCGAATTGTGTTTTCTGCAGGCGTCGGTCGGGGCCTGTTGGTAGAGTATCGTTTGGATGTTTCAAGGTATTTATACTTTTGCCAGGGAGTGTCGTCGCGGGTGCCCCGTTGCTGGAAATGGTTCGATTCGTAATCTGAGCGTCGGATCTATGTAGAAGAGTATGATGACGTTGTCCGCAAATGCGACAGGACCCGGCGGAACACTGTGGGAGTGTATGTCCTGTCGTCAGACAGTTAGTGCATGCCGATATTTCTTCGGCGGCCCTGATGCGCTCTTCGATGGTTTTCGTTCTAAAGGTTCTACAAGTCCAGATCTTGTGCGGTCCGCTACACATTGGACAAATTGATGACGATCGTGATGTGACAAACGCCTGCCCGCGTGGCTGGCGCGTCGTCCTTGAGGGTTCGCTGATTAGACTCCGATCGTTCAAGAAATTGAGGAATTCCGTGAATGTGGGGAACGGTGTGTGTTGTGTTTTATCCTTCCAGATGAGATCGGTATCCCGGTCTAATCTAAAGGTGCATAGATATAATAGCACGGAGTCTGCCGTCAAATGTCCGAGCGATTCTAATGCCTTGTAATGCCATTCTAGTTTGGTCGCGTAGGATTGCAAGTCTAGGTGTGCTGTGCGCGATGCGAGGCCTGTGTTGAATATCTCTTGCAGGTGTCTCTGCACGATCTTCTCTGGCCTGTTATACCTTTTCTCTAGTATTGCCCACGCGGCGGAATAATTGGTTGCTACGTTATTCAAAGATGGTATGGTTAGCGCCGCTGGGCCCGTTAAGCATGATCGAAGATATGTCAAACGTTTGCAGTCGTCGATTCGCGGGTTGTCGTGAACCGTGTTACGAAATTGATTCGCGAAACCTGGCCAGTCCTCGTAAGCACCCGAAAACGTGGGTAACTGAATTGTCGGCAACTCGACGGGTTCCGGCGAGGAAATGTTCGAAGTCGGACCTCGGATCGTCGGCTCTGATTGTTTCGTTGCGGTGTCAATGATGGCCGACGCGTCCCCGAAGATAGTATAGAATGTCCGTTGTAAATTCACGCGATCCTGCTGTGTCGGGCCTTCTTCCCTATCGTCTAGGTCACACTGATTCTTTTTGAATGATGCGAATTCTATCTCTAACTCTTTCAAACTACGTTGGATGGTGTGGATAGGGGCCCCTTCCTCATAACTGTCGAGTATTGCGCGAACTGCCTCTAATTCTTTTCTGAACCCCTCTCGTTTTAGTATCAACTGTTTTGTGCGCTCTTCCAGATTGGGAGCCATGACTGATTTCGATATTTTGAAAGAGCTTACCTTAGAGTTGCGGTGTGAGACCGAAGTTGTTCCGGCTGCAAGATATCGCTTGTCACTGTGCAGCGGAATGTGGTTGATGTGCGCTTCGCGAGGAAGGTGATCCTTCCCGAAGGTGACACATTGGTAGTGAAGTCGAAATGGTTGTACTTGCGATGTCGATGATTGTCCCGCAGCGGCGGGGAGGTTGCGTGGTTGCGTTCCTCGACCAACGGGTTGTATCTCTTCGAAGGTGATGCACCTGACTTCGCTGGAGTGGTAACGTTTCCGCCAATTATGTTGGATTCACGTGGCACTGTATGGTCACTGATAAGTCCACTTTTTCACTGACACGTGATCCGGCTCGAAGGACCAAATGTTGCGACCGTTCGCGGAGAGACGCGGTCGCGAGGAGACGCGTCAGCGAGAGTCGTAAATTCTCGCTACGATTCGGCTAATCGACGCCGCGAAATGGTCGCTCCCCGCGTTTCGTTTAGGATAACCGGGGTGATTTACTGAATGCAACTTATTCTACGATTGTAGAATAAATATATATTTGTATCACAATAACACTTACAGATTATATAAGGTGTCGGTTTAAATAGTATCGGAAGTTACCACTAAAATGTTCGAGTTATATCTTATACAATGTGACTGATTTGGACGCGACCGTACAGAGAGTTTTCGACTGCGACTGATCGGTTAGAATGTTAGATTGCGACTTTACGATGCTTCTCAGTGAGTTCGTTGGACTGAGCGATCGTGGTAGACGTGTTGATTGAATTGACGACGAAGACGAACTGACTTGATCGTGACGATGCTGTGTCGGAGGTGAGCTAAGGAAGGGTGTGTCTAACGCACGGAATCATCTGATTTGTTGATGACAGTTTTTGGTTGGAGAAGTGAGGGTAATAGAAATTGTTTCTATTGGTTAGTAAGACTATCGATGGACTAGGAAGGGTATTAGCCACCCTCGATGGAAAGTTGGGAGTAGGAGGCATCGCACGTGTGAACACTTAGCGTTCACGTGTTTTCCAGACGTTAACCAGAAACCTTAGAAAACGCTTTCGTGGAAAAGTCCTTGTTTGCGATGAAAGACTTTCGCCAGAGTTTTCTGAGATTTATAGTCAGGCTGCGAGTGTTTTCAAGAGTATGCGATAAGGATGTGCGGGCATCTGGCTGCCATCCGTCCGCGATGTGAGGTCCGGCTCAGGTAGAGAGTCGGACGACGTAACAAATTGAAAGCAAAATCAACTGCAACATCCCACTGAAAACGCCCCAACACATCGAACAAGCTGTAACAACACTTACAAAAACTATACAAGAGGCAGCACGGGCAACCACAAAACCAGCAACTACCACTAGACAAACAAAACAAATCCCATCAGACATCCTCGAAAAAATTAGAGATAAAAGAAAAGCGAAAGCAAAATGGCAAAAACATAGAACAAAAGAAAACAAAAAACACCTAAACAAACTCGCAAAGGAAATAAAAAAACGAAATAAAAGAGCACAACAACAACGAATTCACAACGTTCATAGAGTCACTATCTGCACACGAGAACTACAACTACTTATTATGGAAAGCCACAAAAAAAAAATAAAGAAGGCGATAAAACCAGCCCCAGCAATCAGAAAAGCAGACAACACATGGGCAAGAAGCAACGAAGAGCAAGCCGAAGAATTTTCCATCCACCTATGCAACACATTTACACCACACAACATCAATAACAGCAACCACAATAGCCATACGGACGACGACGCGATAGCCACTAGCACTGCAAACGACAAGCAATACACCATACCCAAAACAACAGCACAAGAAATAAGAAACATAATAGAAAAAACAAAAAACAACAAAGCACCAGGAATCGATCTAATCAATGGCAAAATATTGAAAAACCTCCCTCCAAAAGCGATACGGCACATTACAACAATATTCAATGCAATACTAAGAATACAATATTATCCTACATTATGGAAACAGGCACAAATCATAATGTTACCCAAACCAGGCAAAGACCCACATGAAGCAACATCCTACGGACCAATATCACTACTCCCCGTGCTCTCCAAAATACTAGAAAAAGTAATATACGCCCGACTGAAACCAATAATAGAGAAGGAAAAACTAATACCAGACCATCAATTTGGATTCAGAAATAAACACTCCACCATAGAACAAATGCACAGGCTTGTCAACGAAATAATACACACAATAGAAAACAAACAATATTGTACAGCCCTATTCATGGACATAGAGAAAGCTTTCGACAAAATAAACCACGAAAGCCTAATACAAACAATCAAGAAACAATTCCCGGAAAAAATATACCAAATAATAAAATCATACATAAGCAACAGAACCTTCACAGTAAAAATCAAGGACGCACACTCCGAAGCAAAAGACATCAAAGCAGGTGTTCCACAAGGAAGCGTCCTAACACCCATACTATACACACTATACACGGCCAACATTCCAACAACTACCAATAGCAAAATACTGACATTCGCGGACGACACAGCCGTGCTAGTCAGGCACACTAACCCTGTAACAGCAGCCACAATACTACAAGAGCACATCACAAAAATAGAAAAGTGGCTACAGGACAAACAAATCAAAGCTAACCCTGACAAATGCAACCACATTACATTCACACTGAGAAAACAGATAACACCAAACATCTTCCTGAACGGCACGCAAATAACACAAACAAGGCAAGTCAAATACCTCGGACATCACATAGATACACACTTCACATGGAAACAGCACATCAAATCAATAATAGACAAGATACAGATAGAAAGGAGACAAATGCACTGGCTAACAAGCCGAAAATCCAAACTAAGCACAGAAAACAAACTGAAAATATACAAAATAATCATAAAGCCAATCTGGACATACGGAATTCCACTATGGGGAACAGCAGCAATGAGCCACATAAACAAAATAGAAACAATCCAAGCCAAAATCCTTAGAACAATGGTAAACGCACCGTGGTACGTTAGAAACGAGGACATAAGGAAAGACCTCGGAATACCAACGGTCAAGGAGGAGATTACCAGATTCGCAACAAGATACACAACAAGAATAGAAACACACCCGAACCATCTGGCAGCTGAAACGTGCAACACAACAAACATCGCAAGAAGACTAAAAAGGAAACACCCAATAGACCTCATAAAAGATATAACTTAGAAAAAAACGAAGCTGGCACCCCGCTGGGGGTAGCCGCCCACATGCTATATTATTTTTTATTTATATTTTTTTTTCTTCACCCACAAGATATAACACTTTACCAAATGTCCGCAAGGACAAATTGTAAAATAACCAAAATAAAATAAAAAAAAAAAAAAAAAAACTTTCTATTCTAACGCCCAGAGATATAACCCAGAATTATAACTTTACATGCTTTTACTTTCTAGTGATTTTATTATAAATCCATCATAATGCCTTGCAAGGAAAAACACTAAATAAAGTAATACATGTGTGCTTAGAACGTAATGGACATCATTTTTTTTCTTTGCATGTTGTTTACTGACAGTCTTGAGTGCAATAATTTCATATTTGCAGATCTTGAAGGATTTGTCATTATAATTATCGCCAACAGCCCGAGAAGAAAAAAGCATTAGATACTTCTATTATTCAATTATTAACTCTTAAAAACTATTTACTTTTAATTTTTATTATTTACATTATTTGTGAAATAATACTGACATTTACTATATAATTTGAATGAGCTCGATACCTGTGTTTTAGGGAGAAACGTAACTGTTGACAAAGCATACACGGTTGCGCTTGGGACGTACTGTTTCATTGTATCGTATTGATTCTATTGTCACCTATAATGTTATTATAGACAGCTTTCAACGGTACGAAGATTATTGTATGGAGAAATTACGGAGTGTGTTGTATGTAGCCAAAACGGTGAAATTTTGTGCTCGTATTCAGCAACTGCAGATCAAATTACATGAATTGCATTTTTCTATGCAACAAAATGCAAATACGCCTACAGTAAATGTGTCATGAACAACCTACTTCTCGATAAATGTGCGGACGTGTTTCAGATGTCGAATGTTTTTGAGATGTTCATCAACTCTCTTCCAGAAGCTTTTGCATCTTACAACCTTTTCCATTGATTGCGTGTATAGTTTTGTTTGTAAGTATTACACAAGCAAATGTTTCATTTGTTCGTTTATCCAAATTGAAACTTGATATTATTTCATATTATTGTTGCTATATTACATTGCACAATCCTTGTATCAAGAGAAACACGTTAAAATTCTGGATATAGTTTCTTTACAGATAAAGCATGATTCTACATTCCAAGAATACAACTATATTCATTTGTGAAATAATGAAAATCTCTTCTTCATGATTAGAAAATTCATGTGTACTGCACTGTATATCTGACAGCAATAATTGAATACATTTCCTTCAGAAATTGTTCACGTGGTGATCTGATTTGAGTACACAAGCGAAAGATTGGAACCATCGTAATTTTCTCTTTTGCACGTTTTAAGCATATCACGTTCATCTTCTTCCCTTTTCCGTCTCAAACTCTGAAACGCAAATTTATCGTTTCTAATCTTTTCACATTTATGTTTTCGATTTTTTTTTTACTAATAATCGTTTTGTACTGCACCATTTATTTTTATTGTCTGATTACCCGGAGTACGAGTTTTTCAAATTATTCAAATTCTCCACCGTATAAATAGATATTAAAAGTTGAAAACGTTGCTGTATCATTGATCAATCTGCATAAAGTTCTCCATCAAAATCCATATTTTTAGATTTGTTATAATTTTTCCAACATATGTTGATATACGACAAGTTATAATATAGTATATAGTAGTGTTACTGTTGGTTAGAAGCTTCTTGTATATTCTACAATTCCGTCCATCTAGATGGATTGCTTTTTCTTCGCTAAGGAAAACTTTTCTTTAATGTTTCCTACACTGCATGCTACACTTGTGCATTATCTTCGTGAATTCTATACGTTTTCCTTTACGTTGAGATGTGAATAATATTCGACGTTAAGGTGTTGGGTGTTCCAAACGTTTACATCGCTGCAAAATGCGTTGAACGGTTTATCGCAAGAACTACTATTTTAGCAAATCCATTTTTGGCAATGTGACTGCTCTCTGCTCTTGCTTGTGTTATATTTTCTAGAACTTCTAAGCAATTGTACTGTTATCTTTCCATTTCTACTAAAAAATTTTGTAATTTCTAAGACGGTATAATTACTTGTTTACTGTAATAGCAGAATTCTGTCAGATTTATTATTATTTAAAACTTTTCCCTAAAGGAAGACTTATTTCCAAACTTCATGAAGGAATAAAACAATAAAATATTGAGTAGACTTGTACTTTATCTCTGCTATCAAAACACGTCAATAGCAATTAATAAGAGATATAACAACATTCTCTTATTTTCCCTCCATAAATCTCATATAATATTAATCATATAATATTCTATAACATATGACAGCGATTTTCCCAGTGCGTAATATATATAATTTATAAAATATATGCAACATTTCCCCTTGGAGTCCTTAACATGCATCATGATGTAGTCTGTATCAAATGTAGTGTCAAATTGCACTATAACGAATAAGAATATTACTGGAAAACATGGAAAATGCAAGTAATCAATGTAGAAAAGTAGGATGTCTCTTGTTTAAAGCAACACAACCTCTATACATCGTCTGTTGTATCAGTCATCGTGTTTTTATATATGAGAATCATTTACAATTAATTACAACCGATTAGAATGAAATAATTATATGACTATCATACAGAATGATTCATAACACTGAGAGTAATTTAAAATTGTACGATACGATGCGAGAAATATTTTTATGTATAAAATATCGCAAATAAAAGTGTAAGATAGTTTATATCGATGTAATTAGTATTGAGCGATACTATATATCTTATTTGTTTTCACAAGAAATTTTCATGCTGGTGAAGTTAAAAATTCCAACAGAACGAGTTCCAACGTCGGAAGATGAGTCAACGATTGCATAATTCTTGGTTTTCAGTAAATAACCATTGCAATGTTTATTGTGAAACTGTTTTTTAAATATATTAGAAGATTTGCGCTACTTTCATCAATATTTATAATCTATCTTGGAACAATAATGGCCAATATTTTATTGGATATGGTAAGAAATAGAGAACTAAGAGAACTATAGAGATTGAGGATCTCTCAGCGAAGAAAAAAACGATATTCCTTGTCTGCAATGCCTGGAAAATTTAAGCTCCCAAAAATAGAAGTCAAAAAGATGTTTTTTTAATTATTATATTTGTACTTTACTTTACTTACTTTACTGTACTTCACTTTATAATTGTCCAGCTGGACATTCGGTAAATTTTTCTAGCTTAAAAAAAAAAAAAGATATGTGATCGAGTCAAAGAGAGAAGTTTTCACTGTTCTTCAAGACCTCACCGGTAATGGTAGAACACTCTAACCTGAACATACGGATGAGACCAGGCACTTGAAACGTTAATGTTTTTTATTAAAAAAGTGAACAAATATTTCAATTCATAAATTACTTATGCAACGCTTCAATTTGCCGAAAACAAAAATATGAAAAAACAGTAATATTACAGACTTTTTTTCAAAAAGTAATCGAACTAATCCGAGTTTGCTCTATACAAGTGTCCTTGAGTCATGTCAGAATGAAAAACCAAATATGTACAAAATACGTGTAACCGAACACGTTTGACTCAATAGGCCAAAATGATTACCATCGACGTGCAGTCAGTGATTCCAGGAACTCTACTCATTGAAAGCTCCAGAATTCAATTTATTGGCCAAAGTGAAGCGTAAAATATCACACAAATTTTACATAAACACGACTTTGTACCACTGGATCCCGAAACTTAAAACTAGGATTTTCGAATTCTCCGTTTCGAAAAGCGACAGATTGGAAAAAAAAGTGATTAATTCTTGATTTTGCCCTAAAGCAAAGTTCAGCTAAAAACGATAATAACATAGATCCAAAATTCGTCCACATATTTCCAATTTGGGACCGTATACACCATAAAAGTACTGGTTTATTTCGACGTATCCAGAAGCAAGTAACATCTTTTTTTTTATTAATCTTGTGATTTAGGTTCCATGTGAACTAATATCTCAGTTAAAACACCAATACTGTTGTTTACAACAGAAATGCTGAAGCAAAATCAGAAGATTTATACAGTGACATATAGTATAATAGTATTTCAAGGAAAAATAACGTTTCTACTGATTTATGGAAAGTAATGGTGACTGCATATGATACATTTAAATATGTGATACTGGTAAATTTTTTGTAAAAATATGCAAATAAAAATATTCTTAGCAAGTGAACGCTAGAGGAAGATATACTTGGATTTCAATTGATGAAATAATCGTTGGATAAAGTCGGTTATTACATAAGTAAACGTGATCGTTAAACATTATTTGAAAGAGCAGCCTTCAACGCTTCATTTATTTGTTTATAAAGAATTGCAAAGGAAACAATATCATACGACTGTTACACGATTTGTGAATTCCGCAAAAAAATGTGTCATTTTTAACGTGTACTTGCTGTAAACTATCGTTCGTAACTAATTCGATTTCGTATATGTTGGAAACTGGAAGAAGTTTAAAATTATTTTATCCTAACATGTTACGTATAACACACAGCTTGTGTAAAATAGCCAAGAAAATGAGACCATTATTCCCTTCGATCAATAAATTGTTTGTATGGAGCAAATATTTTTAAAAGTTGCACACATTGTGTTGGAACAGAAAAAAGTTATAAAATGTGTTGATATGTGATCTTACAGGTAACTTCAGCATCACACAGGATATCCAGAAAATTGTAGTACAAGCCGCTAAAAGGTTATTTCTCGTTCAAAAATACGTCACAAAAAAAAGATAAGATTTGTTCATCCAAAGTCTCGCGTCCAAGAAAATCGAACTTTAATTTCTGTCAAGTATACGTGCGCTTTGAAGAGACCAAGCATTGACTGAATGTGTTCCGTCTTACGTGATTACTTTGTTTGTATTTACGACTTGGCATGGCCTGAATTACTACACGAAGCTTCGTGATCACAGAAGTAAACAGGTTCCGTGGGGCTTTATTTACAAACTGCGGAAGAAAGAAGCGCTCAGGTTAGCAAATCAACACGACGGAAGAAACGAAACATAACGTGAATTAAACCGTAGACATCCAATCCTAATATTGCATAAATTATTCTTACATTACTGAATGTTTCTTTTTTTCCTCTTTCATGTATAATAATTTGAGAGATTAATCCAAATCCTGGAAGAATTAAAATACAAATTTCTGGATGACCATAAAATCAAAATAAATGTTGATAAAGAATAGTATCTCCTCCTTCTACTGGATCAAAAAAAGATGTATTAAAATTACGATCAAAAAGTAATATAGTAATTGCTCTTTCTAATACTGGTAATGATAAAATTAATAGAATTACTGTAATACAAACTGATCATGAAAATAAATTAATTTGATCATAATTTAATGAATAATTTTTTATTATTATAATAGTAACAATAAAATTTAAAGATCCAATAATTGAAGAAATACCTATTATATGAAGAGAAAAAATATACAGATGGAGATGAATGAAATAAATAAAAAGAAAGGGGTGGATATACAGTTCATCCTGTCCCAACATTTGGTATAAATAAATTTCTTAATAATAATATTATTAATGAAGGAGGTAGTAATCAAAAACTAATATTATTTATTCGTGGAAATGCTATATCTGGTGATCCTAATATTAAAGAAATTAAATAATTTCCAGAACCTCCAATTATAAATGGTATAACTATAAAAAAAATTGTTAAAAATGTATGTCTAGTAACTAAATAATTATAAATTTGATCATTATTAATTCATATTCCTGGATGTCTTAGTTCTATTCGAATTAATAATCTTACTGATGATCCAATTATTCCTGATCACATAGCAAAAATAAAATATATTATACCAATATTTTTATGATTAGTAGATATTAGTCATTTTTTATTAAGATTTATAAAATTTAATTATATATTATTAATTTTGAAAATTAATAGTTTAGTTAACGTTTTTTCCCTTGCATTGCATTAATTACTAGGCTCACGTCGTCGGAATTAAATCATATGCGGCAATAGTTCTCAGGTGTTGAATTTTCATTTTTGCGTTTTAAAGGTAAAAAGAAATTCAACGTACAAGGAAAAATGTCCGAACTTGTGATTGTATCAACGACTAATAGCTCAGTCAATAGAGCTATTTTTTTTTTTTTCTAAGTTATATCTTTTATGAGGTCTATGGGTGTTTCCTTTTTAGTCTTCTTGCGATGTTTGTTGTGTTGCACGTTTCAACTGCCAGCTGGTTCGGGTGCGTTTCTATTCTTGTTCTGTATCTTGTTGCGAATCTGGTAATCTCCTCCTTGACCGTTGGTATTCCGAGGTCTTTCCTTATGTCCTCGTTTCTAACGTACCACGGTGCGTTTACCATTGTTCTAAGGATTTTGGCTTGGATTGTTTCTATTTTGTTTATGTGGCTCATTGCTGCTGTTCCCCATAGTGGAATTCCGTATGTCCAGATTGGCTTTATGATTATTTTGTATATTTTCAGTTTGTTTTCTGTGCTTAGTTTGGATTTTCGGCTTGTTAGCCAGTGCATTTGTCTCCTTTCTATCTGTGTCTTGTCTATTATTGATTTGATGTGCTGTTTCCATGTGAAGTGTGTATCTATGTGAAGTCCGAGGTATTTGACTTGCCTTGTTTGTGTTATTTGCGTGCCGTTCAGGAAGATGTTTGGTGTTATCTGTTTTCTCAATGTGAATGTAATGTGGTTGCATTTGTCAGGGTTAGCTTTAATTTGTTTGTCCTGTAGCCACTTTTCTATTTTTGTGATGTGCTCTTGTAGTATTGTGGCTGCTGTTACAGGGTTAGTGTGCCTGACTAGCACGGCTGTGTCGTCCGCGAATGTCAGTATTTTGCTATTGGTAGTTGTTGGAATGTTGGCCGTGTATAGTGTGTATAGTATGGGTGTTAGGACGCTTCCTTGTGGAACACCTGCTTTGATGTCTTTTGCTTCGGAGTGTGCGTCCTTGATTTTTACTGTGAAGGTTCTGTTGCTTATGTATGATTTTATTATTTGGTATATTTTTTCCGGGAATTGTTTCTTGATTGTTTGTATTAGGCTTTCGTGGTTTATTTTGTCGAAAGCTTTCTCTATGTCCATGAATAGGGCTGTACAATATTGTTTGTTTTCTATTGTGTGTATTATTTCGTTGACAAGCCTGTGCATTTGTTCTATGGTGGAGTGTTTATTTCTGAATCCAAATTGATGGTCTGGTATTAGTTTTTCCTTCTCTATTATTGGTTTCAGTCGGGCGTATATTACTTTTTCTAGTATTTTGGAGAGCACGGGGAGTAGTGATATTGGTCCGTAGGATGTTGCTTCATGTGGGTCTTTGCCTGGTTTGGGTAACATTATGATTTGTGCCTGTTTCCATAATGTAGGATAATATTGTATTCTTAGTATTGCATTGAATATTATTGTAATGAGCCGTATCGCTTTTGGAGGGAGGTTTTTCAATATTTTGCCATTGATTAGATCGATTCCTGGTGCTTTGTTGTTTTTTGTTTTTTCTATTATGTTTCTTATTTCTTGTGCTGTTGTTTTGGGTATGGTGTATTGCTTGTCGATTGCAGTGCTAGTGGCTATCGCGTAGTCGTCCGTATGGCTATTGTGGTTGCTGTTATTGATGTTGTGTGGTGTAAATGTGTTGCATAGGTGGATGGAAAATTCTTCGGCTTGCTCTTCGTTACTTCTTGCCCATGTGTTGTCTGCTTTTCTGATTGCTGGGGCTGGTTTTATCGCCTTCTTTATTTTTTTTTTGTGGCTTTCCATAATAAGTAGTTGTAGTTCTCGTGTGCAGATAGTGACTCTATGAACGTTGTGAATTCGTTGTTGTTGTGCTCTTTTATTTCGTTTTTTTATTTCCTTTGCGAGTTTGTTTAGGTGTTTTTTGTTTTCTTTTGTTCTATGTTTTTGCCATTTTGCTTTCGCTTTTCTTTTATCTCTAATTTTTTCGAGGATGTCTGATGGGATTTGTTTTGTTTGTCTAGTGGTAGTTGCTGGTTTTGTGGTTGCCCGTGCTGCCTCTTGTATAGTTTTCGTAAGTGTTGTTACAGCTTGTTCGATGTGTTGGGGCGTTTTCAGTGGGATGTTGCAGTTGATTTTGCTTTCAATTATTTCTTTGAAGGTTTGCCAATTAGTGGATTTGTTGCATAGCGTCTCTGAGTTGTTGTAGAGTATTGGCTTGTTTCTGTATGTTATTATTATGGGTGTATGGTCGGAGCTAAGCTCGAGCCTGGATGCTATATTTATTTTATTTCCGTTTAATCCCTTTGTGACTGCAAAGTCGAGTAGGTCAGGGATTTTGCTCAGGTCTGTCGGCCAGTATGTCGGTCTTCCTGTGGATAATATATTGAGATTGTTTTTCCTGATGTGTTTTTCTAGGGTTCTGCCTCGAGGTGTAGTGATTCTTGATCCCCATGTTGTGTGCTTTGAGTTGTAGTCTCCTGCTGCGATAAACTTGTCGCCTAGTTGTTGGAAGTATTCTTCCCACATTTGTGCTGTAATTTTGTGTCGCGGTGGTGCATATACTGCTGACAGCTGTAGACGGTTGCTGCTAGTTTGTACGGTAACGGTAGTTGCTTGTATGTGTTCTTTACTAACTTGGCTGTGTAGGTGGTGTTTAATGTCGTTTCTTATTATCACTGCGGTTCCTCCGTGTGCTTTTCCTGAGGGGTGCTTGGTATCGTATATGGTATAGTGCGGTATTTTTGTGTAGCTTTTTGTTGTGAAATGCGTCTCTGATACGAGTAGTATGTCTATGTTGTTGTGGTATAGGAATGCTTTGGTTTCAATGGCCCTTTGTTGTAGGCCGTTAGAGTTCCAGGCAGCTATTTTTAGTATGTCCGTTTTTACTTTTTGCTTAGCATGTTTGTTATCAGTTGTATCATAGCTGTGATTTGTAATGATTGCTGTTTGAATGTTTCGTTTAGTTCGCTTATCGTTCTTGTTAACATGTCGGTGCTTTTGATGGATTGTTTTAATAGTTCTTTTATTTCTGTAGCGTCGTTGGTGTTGTTGTTGTGGTTTTGGTTGGCTACGGGTGTTACTTCCTTGGTTGCTTGCGCGTAGCTTCGACTGCCAGTGGTGTTGATATTGTTGTGGTTGTTGTACATTACGTACTGTAATTTTATTGGTGTCTCAGCTTCTGCCCTGTCTTGTTGTGTGTGGTGGTAGTTATATGTTCTGCTTCTAAGCGGCGGAAACAATTTACGTTAGAGTATTTTTCTGGCTGGGCAGCCTTTGTAGCTGGCTGGGTGGTTTCCGTTGCAGTTGTAGCACTTTACCTCGTTTATTTTTCCCGTATATGGGCAGTAAGTTGTCAGGTGCTTTTCTGCGCATTTGACGCACACCGGGTTTCTGTTGCAGTAATTTTTTGTGTGCCCATATTGTTGGCACCGCATGCATTCAGGTATGTCTTTTTTTTGTCTGGGTGGTTCAACTGTGATTATTTTGTTTAAGATTTGTTTAATGTCATAGATTTCCTTGTTGTTTTTGTTCGGTTCTAGTTCTATTAGGAACAGCGGTAGTGGTTGTTTGGTATCAAATCTCGTTATGTTGTTTATTGCTCTTACCTGGTGTCCGATTTTGGCTAGTTCGTCGCATATGTTGCTTGTGTTTGTTCTTGGGTGTAATCCTCTGATTACTACCTTGTAGCTTTTATCCGATTTCAATTGGTACGTGTGGTACCCGGCGTTTTTTTCTTTTGGCACTTTTACCACTTTTCTGTAGGTTTCTGGGGCGTTGGTTTGCACTTTTACCTGGTCCAGTTTTAATTGTTTTATTGAGTAGTTTTCTTTGCCTGCCGTATTGTTTAGCAGTTCGAGGAGGGGGTCTATTACTTGCGCATCGATGTATATTGGCGGTGGTTTGGGGTTGTGTGTTATTGGTTTTTCAGTTGTTTCAGTTGTTTCTGGTTCCTTCTCTTGTGGTAGTATGCTGAAGGGGTTTTGTAGTGGGTTTTCTTGGAGCCACTGCTTACTTTCTGTTTCTGCAGCCCTCCTAGTATTTGCGTTTGTTGTAATTTTTCTTCTTTTGCTGGGAGTTACGACCTTCCAGCTTTTGTCTTGTTGTGTTAGATCGTTGTTGGTGGTGTTTCTCTCGTCACTCATCTGAGTCATATCCATTTCGGTTTCTGTGCATTCATGGATTTCCATGGTTTTGTATATGGCGTATGTTTCACCGTTGTTTGATATCCTGAGCGGTGGCACTCGTTGCATTGCTTTGTTTTCCCCGCTTTTCGCACTTTCGGGGGCACTGTTTTCCACGTCCGATTTCGACGGAGAGACCTCTCCGGGCACCAGGCACGTCTGCACTCTTCGGCAGTCGAAAGGGAACTCCAGAATAGAAAGTGTACAATTTATTTGCCTTATTATCCGCCTGAGCATTGCAAACCGCGAGAAAGGGACCCGAAACCAACTTCTTAACTTCTCCGTTGATTAGCGACACATCCACTGCTTTTTGTTAGTCAAGCAATCGACTAAGATACGCATTTATCGCTCTAATTAACTCCTTAAGGATTCCTACCGGGCAAAAGACTTTCCTTTATACCGACCAATTCCATATTAACATTGCGAAGATCCAAAAGTCACTTATATCAATCGTTGCTGAGTTGATTAATCAGTGAAGATTCATCTCTACAAGATTACATTTCAGTGAAAGTTTTTGTATTGAATAATCAGTCTTTTGGGAAGCGTTGGGGTGGTATCGAACTTAACGATTAACCCCCCCCCCAATGATGGCCCGCCTGACACTCAACAGGGGTGCCTCAGGACTTTCTTCGAATTGCTGTCTGAATTGAATTCTGAGGTAGGCATTCCTCAGGTTTACTTTAGGCACTGGGAGAGACCACCCCTCTCAACGCTATCCCAGAACCTCCTCGGCGTGACGACCCCTATAACCATCTAGGGCTACTCTGCCCGCTTCTTGCGAGCATTGCTTCTCCGCAATAGGAGCAGACTGCGAGGAACTCCTGTTGTCCCCTTGGCACCGCTTCCACAACTAACAAGAGGTCCAAACTCTCGCCAATCGCTAGTCGCATGATACGGCGGGGGGCCTCCCACGCCGGACAAAACTCCAGCGTGTGCTGCGCCGTGTCCTCGCCCTCTCCACCGCGGTGACAGGTGTTGGTCACCTCTCTTCCAATTTTCTGCAGGTATTCCCCGAATACTCCATGTCCGGCGAGCACTTACGTCATCCGGAAGGATAACGGGGCTCCTCCGCGGTTCCTCCGAGGCTAAATGGGAACATACGAAGCAATGGGTCGATTTAAACAGTTAGCCAGGGGGTGCTGACTTTACAAAAGAAAAAATTGGCAACGCATGGCTAAGTGAGTATAAATTATTAAAGCCATTTCGCTTCATTGGTGCCTTAAGGATCCGGACTAACACCTTTGGCACCCGCACAACGCTAGTGTCACGAATCAACTTTCCTTTTGCCATGTGGTACGCCAGATGTGACGGTCCTTGCGAGATTCCCCGTAGTCCGAACGCCAAGACCTATCTATTGTTCCATTAACTCGCAGCAGGCCTAAGAAGACGACATAAACCGAATCTGTTCAGTTTCAGTTTTCTTCACGTAAACATTTTCGGTTTATGTTTGTTGCACTCGACTCTTACCTAATACGGAGAAAGCGGGTGTCTGGCAAGATAAGACTTTTCCCATAAACAAGTGTTACGGCGCGCTAGACGGTCAGTGCGACGTACCTTTCGGTCTGACCGCCGACGCCTATCTCTCATCAAACTGACCTGCAGTAACCTAAGGAACCACCATAAACCGAATCTTTTCAACTTACTTTCGATTCATACAAATATTATTCGGTTTATGGATGGTCATTTGAACAGTCATTATGTTTATTGCACTCTCTTGTTAATTACGGGGAAAGCAGATGTGTCCCGTTAAATGGCGGGTTTTTCCCAAGAACAAGGACACCCATGAGCCAAATATGCAGGAGATTTTCTCCTCGCATTATGTGTATTAATATTGGCCAAAAACCAATGGGCATCGCGGATCGTTACCCTCACTATTCTACCTAAAGGTGTGAACAATGAATCCGCGTCCTTAGTTCAGCAAGGGTACACCCACACCGAGCTTTCCTCCTAAACAAGACGAGATGGGTCAATCACTGTTCTACTGCTCCTCAGACAGTCAAGTCTCTGCTCTTCTATTAAGCAGACAGTCAAGTCTCTGCTCTTCTATTAAGCAGACAGTCAAGTCTCTGCTCTTCTACTAAGCAGACAGTCAAGTCTCTGCTCTTCTACTAAGCAGACAGTCAAGTCTCTGCTCTTCTACTGAGCAGACAGTCAAGTCTCTGCTCTTCCACTAAGCAGACAGTCAAGTCTCTGCTCTACTGTTCTACTGTTCTACAGACAGTCAAGTAAACTGTTCTACTGTTCATCAGACAGTCAAGTCTCTGCTCTTCTACTAAGCAGACAGTCAAGTCTCTGCTCTTCTACTAAGCAAGTCATTCAAGTATAATTCTAGCCATCGAGGCACTAACTTCAATTCACGCCAACGAGACAGTCGATTCTTGGCGTCAACATACTTCGGACGGTTCTTGCACTCATTCGGCAAGCTAGTCCAATAGTTTCACACGATATCGGGATTCATCGCGTTAACCGGTATCCATTACAACATATTTCTATATACGTTCCAAGTGTTGTGAAAAGTGGCGAAATAAATAAAAATATATAACTGAAGACTACAGTTATTTCAATATAACCACCCCTATTGTCGTAACTGAAATCAGGGGATCGCCCTGCTCGCGGTGTCGATCCGTAGATCGTAACGGGAATTTACGACTCCCGTTGACGCGCCTAACGGAGACGCGTCTCCCCGCGACTGGACGAACAAACAACAAGGATGCCCACAAGCCATATCTAGCTCTCCTTGTCTTTACTACCTAATTCATTTACCAATGGGCATCGCGGATCGTTACCCTCACTTTTCCACCAAAAAGTGTAGACAACTAATCCGCGTTCTGAATTCCAAAGGGAACACCCACACCGAGTTTTCCTCAGTAAGAGCAGTAGAGCAGTCCGATAGTCTTGAACGGTCACGTCTAGAGCTCGGAAGTGTATTGTAAACAAAAGAGAAAAATAAAAGTTTCTTTTCTCCTTAAATTCATTATTATTTTACGTGACACTAGCACGGACAAATACAAATACAGATATAATGTGTAGGAGGTGCCATTCCCAACCGGAAACCCTGGGGCACATCCCAGGGCTATGTCAGTATACGAAACGCCTCCGTATCAAAAGGTACGATGAGGTGAAAACCCTCCTCGCCAAAAAACTGAGTAAGAACAATGAGTTATTTGTCGAGCCTACAGTGAAAGTAGGAGATAATTTGTACAAACCGGACCTCGTAGTGAAAAACGAGCAACGAGTTCTCGTGGTCGACATAACTGTCCGCTACGAGAATAGAGATTATCTCCAAGAAGCGGAAAAGCAAAAGGCCGACAAATCAACCAAGCATGCCTAAACGAATTAAAAACAAAGCATGGCCTAGAGGAGAGTGTGATATTACCTGTGGTACTGGGTGGTAGAGGGGCTATCACCAGTAGAACAAAGGAGATTTTAAACGATGTAGGTTTTGAAAACAACGACTTAAAAACAATAATTATGAATGTTTTAAGCAGCTCCATCGGGATGTGCAATTTATTTTTAGATGGATAAAGTGTATTTGAATTATTTATCATTATTTATTTATTAGTCCCTACGAGGGGGTTATTTCGGAAGTATAAGTCCTCCTTTTGGAAGATTCACAGAAAAATAGCCAAATGTCTGGAAACAATATGCCGCTATTTAACGGTCGTGTTGTGGATCCCTTGGAGAGTCATTGTCAAGTCACACTCCTACCTCCTGGTACCGCCGGTACTCGTCAGTTGTGGAAGCGGTGCCAAGGGGGCAACAGGAGTTCCTCGCAGTCTGCTCCTATTGCGGAGAAGCAATGCTCGCAAGAAGCGGGCAGAGTAGCCCTAGATGGTTATAGGGGTCGTCACGCCGAGGAGGTTCTGGGATCTTTTCGGACTTGCACGACTGCCCAGAGGATAGCGTCGAGAGGGGTGGTATCGCCGGTAACATGTACGCCGCGCAAGGTGGACGATTTTGTCCCTCGGACGCGGCGTCAATGGCCAAACGGAGTGTGGAACCGAAAGAGCGAAAGACAAAAATAATTAAATTAATAATCAGCTCGCCGAACAACGGGAATATTCGTGAAGGAGGGGTAACAACAACTGGTTAAGGAGGAATCCATTCCTTTGGAAGAATATTGTTGACGATATGGCTGAAATGGACATGGGATGGACACGATTGAAACAATTGCTTTGGGAACAGAAAATTAAAAATTTGTGAAGATTAGTAAGGAAAATCAAGCCTTGGTCCCGAAAGCGTTGTGGCGGATTTATTCACTTCGGAGGGGACCATAGTTGACGAACCAGGTGCGTTCACGGAAACGATTTTAAAAATCATGGTACCATTAATGGGGGATGTGAGGTTGCTTGCCCGGTCTGCGAGAAAAGGGAAGTCCACCTTTTCTTTATGACGTTGGGGAACCTGGAAAAGCACCTTAGTTTGCATCATGTGGATACCCCCATTTAATGGGGATGAATAATTTGTGCTAGAAGCTTCCCAAAGCTATGGGGCGAGATGCCATACGCCAAAATATAGCGGCCCCACGCAATGTCGCGCAGGGTTAATTTAGATGCAAAGCTTGCCCCATGAGCTTCGGGTCCCAGAGAGGGTTATCGATGCATGAACGGCATGCGCACCCTGCCGTCAGAAATGTTAAGAGAAGGGGAACAATGCCCTGCCCCCCTATACAAGATATTACATTGTTTGTTCTTAAAATATCTTGAATGATAAACATAAAATTATTACACATTTGACTAACATCAAATTTGATTAACATCAAAAACACTAAATGTTTTACAATAAATAAATATCTTATCACTGGCATTATGTTACAACCAATTTCTATCGTTTTGAACTAATAGAGACTTTTAAAACACGTTACAAGTGTTTTTACGAAATGTTATCAGAAAGCGTTTATAGAAAAAGATTTCAAAAACTTTGATATACTTTAGCTAGTCTTTGGTTTATAACACTCCTTTCTTCCATTGACGTAAACGTTCTCTCCGACTTTGTTTTTCCGTTTGTCGGAAAGATAAACCTTGAAGAAGAATTTTCCAAATAGGATTAAATAACTGAAGTAGATGGCGAAACCAAATATAAAATTTTTACGCGTAGTGTAGCATTCAAGTCCACAACTTTCTCGATAATAGTAAGCCGCAATTGTTACAACGCAACCAATCACCATTTGTACCAGCTCCATCGTAGTAATCATCATGGCCAAGCCTTTTGGTAATTTGTATTGCATTGCTTTCAAAGTATAATAAGAATATATCCAGGAATGAACAAAGTAATTTATTACGACATACCACCTTGTGGCTGTTGTAGTCTCCGCATATGTGAACCAAGAGTAAAGAACAACAGTTAAATGATGGTAAAAATGTACAAATGTCAATGGTCGCTTTCGTAACACAATGAAGATCGTATCGCCAAATTCTGGGATTTTTGATAAGATAAATACCCATGTCCAAAAGCCAGAAACATGATCTTGCAAAAGGTGGCTGAAAAGAAAATAATTCCATTCTTATCGTATATTACAAATTAACATATTTGAAATATCGATTCATTTTGTGAATATGACATGTAACTCAAAGCCATGTATTATGTTCCGTACAATGAGACAATAAGAACTTTGTTATTTTGATTTGGAAATATAATCATCCAATGTGTATAGTATAGGTCGATATATTGCGAATTGGTAGACATAACTGATTATATCAATCGATGGAACTCATTTCAGAAACAAATTTATAAGTGAAATCTTTCTAGAAAATTATTATATGAATAATATCGTAAACAACTATTAAAAATATATTTCCTATTTCACTGACGCTTTCCACATATCAATGTTCTCTAAATACCAAGCATAAGAAATTATTTCATATAACAATTCATTTTATTAATAGCGTTTCATTAATAATTATTTTTTAAAATCGCTATTCACCTGAAAATATATTAAAAGGTAAAATATGAAAGTAGCATTACGTAGATATGCAAATACTATGGTAAAAGCCATGGTGTCTCAATGTAGAGAACATTTCCGGTGCTGTTCTACAAAATCCGATAATGGAGAACACTGCAAGCAATCCACTCCATAATGCAAGCGGACCCCTCAAATCAAACTTTGGTCTGCTCGACATGTAATACTTCCCACCAAAAATTAGGATCACGTAAATAATACAGCAGTAGTAGCAGTACTGAAAATTTTTCTGCAGCCATTTTTGAGTGTCTGGGTAGATGTACGTTTTTTCGAAGTTGAAGACATGCGAGTAGGTAGGTTGTATGATCTGCAGAGAATCCTCTTTATTCATTGTAAAATATTTTTTTCACATCCACTGATCACAAAAGAATTAAAGGAAATACATAATCTTTCGCCCACGTTGTCGATTGACTAAAATGTAAGAAGAAGAACTGTTAACCTTTTCTTTTAAAACTATGGAAATTGAAATATTTAATAAATAATGTATTAAAGACAATGTAAAATGTTCAGAGCGAAGTAATAAGACAATACAAACCAATAAATTAATCATCTTTATCTATCGTATTTAATTACAATGTAGTACTAAATATTATTGTAAATTATTCGTATCATTTTAAATTTAAGATGACCAAAACTTATAGTTTGAACCACATTAGAAAATAATATTCGAAATACATGTTCTACTGTTTATGAAATAAAAGTTAAAAGTTTTTGTGAAAAGAAGTGACACAAAACATTTATCTGTTTCCTTACAAAATGTTAGAAATATTTAAACACAGCATTGAATGTTTTCTTACAATTATACGATATAGATATTTATTCTGCTTTTGCAAAGTTGCTTTGTTTTTATGATCATCGTTTTTGGTCGGAATTCGTTACATTGTTAATGTTTAATGTTTTTACATAAGTTACATCAATTAGATTACTATATTTTCATTATGATGCGGTAATTGTTACTCATGTCTCATAAATACTTACACTTTTGTTTCATATTCATATATTATGTTGTATTATGTATTTATATGTCGCGTTATCATTGGAGTTAGGGGCGAATAATGAATCTTCACGTGAATTGGCCATCCCTCTTATGTACTATCGACGATAGTTATTCATACAAATGTAATTATTACAGAATTTAACAAGTAATGGCGGCGATTGAATAATCTAGAAGTCGATGACAATGAATTTAGGTTCGATAACGAATCCACGGTCAGCAGGATGACGAATGCGATGTGATACACGATTCTGGCGTGACTCAACGTACTTGTCTACTGTACAAGTAGAACTTATCGAACTGAATCTCAGTCCAAATGTAACTGCCCCTATATATCCCTCTCTGTACCTCTCTGTAACCCTCGGGTCAATCTTTGTTTTTAACGAGAGCTATTTAATTAATCTATACCGCTGTTAGGTACACGTCCCTCCTGTGACCGTGGCTACGTTCAGCGACCCATTAAGTCACTTAGAGCCTAAGTCCATTGTCATTAATTTCGGAATTAAATCATAAACAACAATTTGTCAGTTTTATTATTTAAATACAGCTATAATAAAATGTCTGGACTAAAATATTGGGCACCTTCCCAAACATTACAAAAGAAGGGCCCCGATGTCCTTTCATTTCCGACATGTATATAGAGGATGCTTAAAAAAGTTTGTACCAAACTTGAGAAGCGCGTACGAGTACTCGCTAAAACCAGCAAAAACGTCTTAATGTACATGGGTCTAAAGAATATTACTTATTAGGGGTGTTTAATGTATAAAAGCACAGTTCATAGTGAACCAGTTGGTTCGTTCAGTGAGCTGATACAATGACTTCCTCTAACATTGGAAGTAAAGGTTTTGGGCCTATATTTATTAAGAACTTTTTGGTTCTTTTGATAAGTACTATATGCTCGTGAAGTGTGGCATTAACTTTTATTGACATCCTATATATATACGCAAAGAGCTCACTCTAGGAGCAAAATGTCGAGCACATACATTCTTCGGGCACATTCCTATATATATTTTGCGGACAAGGCTCAAAGTACTTATATATTAGTAGCATGAATTTCAGTACAGTTTCAAACATATGTATATGTATCAAGGCAATAATTTGGACCCATTGCAGATCTAACACGAAACTAACAGGTGGCGTCATAGGTACTAATGGTCCATATATTTCTTTGTACATTGAGCGATCCATCTCGCTATTCCCTAAAAAAGTCTTATTCTATGTATGTCGAAAAACCGTTAGTTTATCAAATATCTTAACATGAATTTTTTCAAAATTAATGGTTGAAACACTTATTTTAGGAACCGTTTAAACCTCTATATGAAAATAGACGCACAACGATTTAAAGCTAAAGTATAAAATATATATGCATATATGTCGCAGAAGAAATGTTTGAACAGCTACTTAAATAGCTCCTTTTTGACCAATTTTTATTTATACTTTTTATTATTCCTACAGTTCAGAGAAACTTATTATGCAACAATATTTTGAAAAATTACAAAACATAAAAAGGAAGCGTGTGAAATATCTCTCATATCATTCGGTATAAATAAACGATGAATTACGTATTCATATTCATAAATATGCCAATTATGTAATTCAGATAATTCTTTTTTCCGATATTTAATAAATCGATAAAATATGATGACTTGTAAATTTTACACGACAATAAATTATGCGATAAGCATACAAGTACTCATCGGCTTGAGGTGATAAGAGCACGTTTACGATCGTTA
>NW_026869783.1:0-44127 GCF_905332965.1 Bombus pascuorum | reverse complement strand
TGTTTTGTACATATTCGGCCTTTTCCGGCCACTTCCGGCATTTTAATTGATTCAGAACGGATCATATAGCAGGAAATGATGACCTTCAAGAACAGGTTGCACGCAGGAATCCTTCGAAGAATGGTAGTGCCTATACAAAGAGCATACGTAGAATACTGTACCATACATGTACGGCCTATTTAGCCATCTCCGGCTTTTCAATTGTTTCAAAATGGGCCATATAGGAAGATATTATGATGTGTGAGAACTCGTTGCACGCTGTCAATCCCCGCAAAATGGTACTTCCATTACAACGATATTAAGGATAATCTTGATCTGTACACTTTTGGCCTTTTTAGCCTTTTCCGGCTTTTTAATTGTTTCAAAGCTGGCTGAATAGCACGATAGTATGATGTGTGAGAACTCCTTGCACGCAGCCGCTCCCCGACAAATGGTACTTCCATTACAACGAGCATACGGAGCATCGAGTTCTGTACACTTTCGGCCTCTAACGGATAATTCCGTCATTTTAATTGTTTCAAAATGGGCCGTATATCAGGATATTGTGATGTGTGAGAACACGTTGCGCGCAGGAACCCTTCGAAGAATGGCAGTGCCGCTACAACGAGCATATGGAGAATCCTGCACTATACATGTACGGCCTCTTTAGCTTTCTCCGGCTTTGTTATTGTTTCAAAACTGGCCGAATAGCAGGATATCATGACATGTAAGAACACATTGCGCGCTGCCAATCCCCCCAAAATGGCACTTCCATTACAACGATATTACGGATAATCTTGATCTGTACACTTTTGCCTTTTTAGCCTTTTCCGGCTACTTAATTGCTTCAAAGCTGGCTGAATAGCAGGGTATTATGATGTGTGAGAACTCGTTGCACGCTACTAATCCCCGAAAATCGGTACTTCCATTACAATGAGCATACGTAGAATCCTGTACCATACATGTACGGCCTTTTTAGCCATTTCCGGCTTTTTTATTGTTTCAAAATGGGCCGTATAGAAGGATATTATGATGTGTGAGAATACGTTGCGCGCAGGAACCCTTCGAAGAATGGCAGTGCCGCTACAACGAGCATACGGAGAATCCTGTACTATACATGTACGGCCTTTTTAGCCCTCTCCGGCTTTGTTATTGTTCCAAAACTGGCCGAATAGCAGGATATTATGATGTGTGAGAACTGGTTGCACGCTGCTAATCCCCGAAAAGTGGTACTTCCATTACAACGAGCATACGGAGAATCCTGTTTTTCTACATATTCGGACATTTCCGGCCACTTCCGGCACTTTAATTGATTCAAAACCGGTCATATAGCAAGATATTATGATGTGTGAGAACTCGTTGCAAGCTGCTAATCCCCGAAAATTGGTACTTCCATTACATCGTGCATACGGAGAATCCTGTTTTGTACATATTCGGCCTTTTCCGGCCACTTCCGGCATTTTAATTGATTCAAAACGGTTCATATAGCAGGAAATTATGCTGTGCAAGAACGGTTTGCAGGCAGGAACCCTTCGAAGAATGGCAGTGCCGCTACGACGAGCATACGGAGAATCCTGTACTATACACGTACGGCCTTTTTAGCCTTCTCCGGCTTTGTTATTGTTTCAAAATGGGCCGTATAGGAGGATATTATGATGTGTGAGAACACGTTGCGCGCAGGAACCCTTCGAAGAATGGCAGTGCCGCTTCAGCTAGCATACGGAGAATCCTGTACTATACATGTACGGCCTTTTTAGCCTTCTCCGGCTTTGTTATTGTTTCAAAACTGGCCGAATAGCAGGATATCATGATAGGTAAGAACACGTTGCGCGCTGCCAATCCCCGAAAAATGGTACTTCCATTACAACGATATTACGGATAATCTTGATCTGTACACTTTTACCTTTTTAGCCTTTTCCGGCTTTTTAATTGTTTCAAAGCTGGCTGAATAGCACGATAGTATGATGTGTGAGAACTCTTTGCACGCAGCCGCTCCCCGACAAATGGTACTTCCATTACAACGAGCATACGGAGCATCGAGTTCTGTACACTTTCGGCCACTAACGGATATTTCCGGCTTTTTTAATTGATTCAAAACGGGTCATATAGCAGGAAATTATGATGTGTGAGAACACGTTGCGCGCAGGAACCCTTCGAAGAATGGCAGTGCCGCTACAACGAGCATATGGAGAATCCTGTACTATACATGTACGGCCTCTTTAGCCTTCTCCGGCTTTGTTATTGTTTCAAAACTGGCCGAATAGCAGGATATCATGACATGTAAGAACACATTGCGCGCTGCCAATCCTCCCAAAATGGCACTTCCATTACAACGATATTACGGATAATCTTGATCTGTACACTTTTGCCTTTTTAGCCTTTTCCGGCTACTTAGTTGCTTCAAAGCTGGCTGAATAGCAGGGTATTATGATGTGTGAGAACTCGTTGCACGCTAGTAATCCCCGAAAATCGGTACTTCCATTACAATGAGCATACGGAGAATCCTGTTTTGTACATATTCGGCCTTTTCCGGCCACTTCCGGCATTTTAATTGATTCAAAACGGGTCATATAGCAGGAAATTATGATGTTCAAGAACAGGTTGCACGCAGGAATCCTTCGAAGAATGGTACTTCCATTATAACGATATTACGGATAATCTTGATCTGTACACTTTTGGCCTTTTTCGCCTTTTCAGGTTTTTTAATTGTTTCAAAGCTGGCTGAATAGCACGATATTATGATGTGTGAGAACTCCTTGCACGAAGCCGCTCCCCGAAAAATGGTACTTCCATTACAACCAGCATACGGAGCATCGAGTTCTGTACACTTTCGGCCTTTTCCGGCCACTTCCGGCATTTTATTTGATTCAAAACGGGTCATATAGCAGGATATTATGATGTGTGAGAACTCGTTGCACGCTGCTAATCCACGAAAAGTGGTACTTCCATTACAACGAGCATACGGAGAATCCTGTTTTCTACATTTTCGGACATTTCCGGCCACTTCCGGCACTTAAATTGATTCAAAACCGGTCATATAGCAAGATATTATGATGTGTGAGAACTCGTTGCACACTGCCAATCCCCCAAAATTGGTTCTTCCATTACAACGAGCATACGGAGCATCGAGTTCTGTACACTTTCGGCCTCTAACGGATATTTCCGGCTTTTTAATTGTTTCAAAATGGGCCGTATATCAGGATATTGTGATGTGTGAGAACACGTTGCGCGCAGGAACCCTTCGAAGAATGGCAGTGCCGCTACAACGAGCATATGGAGAATCCTGTACTATACATGTACGGCCTCTTTAGCCTTCTCCGGCTTTGTTATTGTTTCAAAACTGGCCGAATAGCAGGATATCATGACATGTAAGAACACATTGCGCGCTGCCAATCCCCCCAAAATGGCACTTCCATTACAACGATATTACGGATAATCTTGATCTGTACACTTTTGCCTTTTTAGCCTTTTCCGGCTACTTAATTGCTTCAAAGCTGGCTGAATAGCAGGGTATTATGATGTGTGAGAACTCGTTGCACGCTACTAATCCCCGAAAATCGGTACTTCCATTACAATGAGCATACGTAGAATCCTGTACCATACATGTACGGCCTTTTTAGCCATTTCCGGCTTTTTTATTGTTGCAAAATGGGCCGTATAGAAGGATATTATGATGTGTGAGAATACGTTGCGCGCAGGAACCCTTCGAAGAATGGCAGTGCCGCTTCAACGAGCATACGGAGAATCCTGTACTAAACATGTACAGCCTTTTTAGCCCTCTCCGGCTTTGTTATTGATCCAAAACTGGCCGAATAGCAGGATATTATGATGTGTGAGAACTGGTTGCACGCTGCTAATCCCCGAAAAGTGGTACTTCCATTACAACGAGCATACGGAGAATCCTGTTTTCTACATATTCGGACATTTCCGGCCACTTCCGGCACTTTAATTGATTCAAAACCGGTCATATAGCAAGATATTATGATGTGTGAGAACTCGTTGCAAGCTGCTAATCCCCGAAAATTGGTACTTCCATTACATCGTGCATACGGAGAATCCTGTTTTGTACATATTCGGCCTTTTCCGGCCACTTCCGGCATTTTAATTGATTCAAAACGGTTCATATAGCAGGAAATTATGCTGTGCAAGAACGGTTTGCAGGCAGGAACCCTTCGAAGAATGGCAGTGCCGCTACAACGAGCATACGGAGAATCCTGTACCATACATGTACGGCCTTTTTAGCCATCTCCGGCTTTTCAATTGTTTCAAAATGGGCCGTATAGGAGGATATCATGATGTGTGAGAACACGTTGCGCGCAGGAACCCTTCGAAGAATGGCAGTGCCGCTTCAGCTAGCATACGGAGAATCCTGTACTATACATGTACGGCTTTTTTAGCCATTTCCGGCTTTTTTAATGATTCAAAATGGGCTGTATAGGAAGATATTATGATGTGTGAGAACTCGTTGCACATTGCCAATCCCCGAAAAATGGTACTTCCATTATAACGATATTACAGATAATCTTGATCTGTACACTTTTGGCCTTTTTCGCCTTTTCAGGTTTTTTAATTGTTTCGAAGCTGGCTGAATAGCACGATATTATGATATGTTAGAACTCGTTGCACGCTGCTAATCCACGAAAAGTGGTACTTCCATTACAACGAGCATACGGAGAATCCTGTTTTCTACATTTTCGGACATTTCCGGCCACTTCCGGCACTTAAATTGATTCAAAACCGGTCATATAGCAAGATATTATGATGTGTGAGAACTCGTTGCAAGCTGCTAATCCCCGAAAATTGGTACTTCCATTACAACGAGCATACGGAGAATCCTGCTTTGTACATAATCGGCCTTATCCGGCCACTTCCGGCATTTTAATGGATTCAAACGGGTCATATAGCAGGAAATTATGATGTGCAAGAACAGGTTGCACGCAGGAATCCTTCGAAGAATGGTAGTGCCAATACGAAGAGCATACGTACAATCCTGTACCATACATGTACGGCCTTTCTAGCCATTTCCGGCTCTTTAATTGTTTCAAAATGGGCCGCATAGGAGGATATTATGATGTGTGAGAACACGTTGCGCGCAGGAACCCTTCGAAGAATGGCAGTGCCGCTACAACGAGCATACGGAGAATCCTGTACTATACATGTACGGCCTTTTTAGCCTTCTCCGGCTTTGTTATTGTTCCAAAACTGGCCGAATAGCAGGATATTATGATGTGTGAGAACTCGTTGCACGCTGCTAATCCCCGAAAATTGGTACTTACATTACAACGAGCATAAGGAGAATCCTGTTTTGTACATATTCGGCCTTTTCCGGCCACTTCCGGCATTTTAATTGATTCAAAACGGATCATATAGCAGGAAATTATGATGTGCAAGAACGGGTTGCACGCAGGATCCCTTCGAAGAATGGTAGTGGCAATACAACTAGCATACGTAGAATCCTGTACCATACATGTACGGCCTTTTTAGCCATTTCCGGCTTTTTTATTGTTGCAAAATGGGCCGTATAGAAGGATATTATGATGTGTGAGAATACGTTAAGCGCAGGAACACTTCGAAGAATGGCAGTGCCGCTACAACGAGCATACGGAGAATCCTGTACTATACATGTACAGCCTTTTTAGCCGTCTCCGGCTTTGTTATTGATCCAAAACTGGCCGAAAAGCAGGATATTATGATGTGTGAGAACTGGTTGCACGCTGCTAATCCCCGAAAAGTGGTACTTCCATTACAACGAGCATACGGAGAATCCTGTTTTCTACATATTCGCACATTTCCGGCCACTTCCGGCACTTTAATTGATTCAAAACCGGTCATATAGCAAGATATTATGATGTGTGAGAACTCGTTGCACGCTGCCAATCCCCGAAAATTGGTACTTCCATTAAAACGAGCATACGGATCATCGAGTTCTGTACACTTTCGGCCTGTAACGGATAATTCCGGCTTTTTAATTGTTTCAAAATGGGCCGTATAGCAGGATATTATGATGTGTGAGAACTCGTTGCAAGCTGCTAATCCCCGAAAATTGGTACTTCCATTACAACGAGCATACGGAGAATCATGTTTTGTACATATTCGGCCTTTTCCGGCCACTTCCGGCATTTTAATTGATTCAGAACGGATCATATAGCAGGAAATGATGACCTTCAAGAACAGGTTGCACGCAGGAATCCTTCGAAGAATGGTAGTGCCTATACAAAGAGCATACGTAGAATACTGTACCATACATGTACGGCCTATTTAGCCATCTCCGGCTTTTCAATTGTTTCAAAATGGGCCATATAGGAAGATATTATGATGTGTGAGAACTCGTTGCACGCTGTCAATCCCCGAAAAATGGTACTTCCATTACAACGATATTAGGATAATCTTGATCTGTACACTTTTGGCCTTTTTAGCCTTTTCCGGCTTTTTAATTGTTTCAAAGCTGGCTGAATAGCACGATAGTATGATGTGTGAGAACTCCTTGCACGCAGCCGCTCCCCGACAAATGGTACTTCCATTACAACGAGCATACGGAGCATCGAGTTCTGTACACTTTCGGCCTCTAACGGATAATTCCGTCATTTTAATTGTTTCAAAATGGGCCGTATATCAGGATATTGTGATGTGTGAGAACACGTTGCGCGCAGGAACCCTTCGAAGAATGGCAGTGCCGCTACAACGAGCATATGGAGAATCCTGCACTATACATGTACGGCCTCTTTAGCTTTCTCCGGCTTTGTTATTGTTTCAAAACTGGCCGAATAGCAGGATATCATGACATGTAAGAACACATTGCGCGCTGCCAATCCCCCCAAAATGGCACTTCCATTACAACGATATTACGGATAATCTTGATCTGTACACTTTTGCCTTTTTAGCCTTTTCCGGCTACTTAATTGCTTCAAAGCTGGCTGAATAGCAGGGTATTATGATGTGTGAGAACTCGTTGCACGCTACTAATCCCCGAAAATCGGTACTTCCATTACAATGAGCATACGTAGAATCCTGTACCATACATGTACGGCCTTTCTAGCCATTTCCGGCTCTTTAATTGTTTCAAAATGGGCCGCATAGGAGGATATTATGATGTGTGAGAACACGTTGCGCGCAGGAACCCTTCGAAGAATGGCAGTGCCGCTACAACGAGCATACGGAGAATCCTGTACTATACATGTACGGCCTTTTTAGCCTTCTCTGGCTACTTAATTGCTTCAAAGCTGGCTGAATAGCAGGGTATTATGATGTGTGAGAACTCGTTGCACGCTACTAATCCCCGAAAATCGGTACTTCCATTACAATGAGCATACGTAGAATCCTGTACCATACATGTACGGCCTTTTTAGCCATTTCCGGCTTTTTTATTGTTGCAAAATGGGCCGTATAGAAGGATATTATGATGTGTGAGAATACGTTGCGCGCAGGAACCCTTCGAAGAATGGCAGTGCCGCTACAACGAGCATACGGAGAATCCTGTACTATACATGTACAGCCTTTTTAGCCCTCTCCAGCTTTGTTATTGATCCAAAACTGGCCGAATAGCAGGATATTATGATGTGTGAGAACTGGTTGCACGCTGCTAATCCCCGAAAAGTGGTACTGCCATTACAACGAGCATACGGAGAATCCTGTTTTCTACATATTCGGACATTTCCGGCCACTTCCGGCACTTTAATTGATTCAAAACCGGTCATATAGCAAGATATTATGATGTGTGAGAACTCGTTGCAAGCTGCTAATCCCCGAAAATTGGTACTTCCATTACATCGTGCATACGGAGAATCCTGTTTTGTACATATTCGGCCTTTTCCGGCCACTTCCGGCATTTTAATTGATTCAAAACGGTTCATATAGCAGGAAATTATGCCGTGCAAGAACGGTTTGCAGGCAGGAACCCTTCGAAGAATGGCAGTGCCGCTACGACGAGCATACGGAGAATCCTGTACTATACACGTACGGCCTTTTTAGCCTTCTCCGGCTTTGTTATTGTTTCAAAATGGGCCGTATAGGAGGATATTATGATGTGTGAGAACACGTTGCGCGCAGGAACCCTTCGAAGAATGGCAGTGCCGCTTCAGCTAGCATACGGAGAATCCTGTACTATACATGTACGGCCTTTTTAGCCTTCTCCGGCTTTGTTATTGTTTCAAAACTGGCCGAATAGCAGGATATCATGATAGGTAAGAACACGTTGCGCGCTGCCAATCCCCGAAAAATGGTACTTCCATTACAACGATATTACGGATAATCTTGATCTGTACACTTTTACCTTTTTAGCCTTTTCCGGCTTTTTAATTGTTTCAAAGCTGGCTGAATAGCACGATAGTATGATGTGTGAGAACTCTTTGCACGCAGCCGCTCCCCGACAAATGGTACTTCCATTACAACGAGCATACGGAGCATCGAGTTCTGTACACTTTCGGCCACTCACGGATAATTCCGTCATTTTAATTGTTTCAAAATGGGCCGTATATCAGGATATTGTGATGTGTGAGAACACGTTGCGCGCAGGAACCCTTCGAAGAATGGCAGTGCCGCTACAACGAGCATATGGAGAATCCTGTACTATACATGTACGGCCTCTTTAGCCTTCTCCGGCTTTGTTATTGTTTCAAAACTGGCCGAATAGCAGGATATCATGACATGTAAGAACACATTGCGCGCTGCCAATCCTCCCAAAATGGCACTTCCATTACAACGATATTACGGATAATCTTGATCTGTACACTTTTGCCTTTTTAGCCTTTTCCGGCTACTTAGTTGCTTCAAAGCTGGCTGAATAGCAGGGTATTATGATGTGTGAGAACTCGTTGCACGCTAGTAATCCCCGAAAATCGGTACTTCCATTACAATGAGCATACGGAGAATCCTGTTTTGTACATATTCGGCCTTTTCCGGCCACTTCCGGCATTTTAATTGATTCAAAACGGGTCATATAGCAGGAAATTATGATGTTCAAGAACAGGTTGCACGCAGGAATCCTTCGAAGAATGGTACTTCCATTATAACGATATTACGGATAATCTTGATCTGTACACTTTTGGCCTTTTTCGCCTTTTCAGGTTTTTTAATTGTTTCAAAGCTGGCTGAATAGCACGATATTATGATGTGTGAGAACTCCTTGCACGAAGCCGCTCCCCGAAAAATGGTACTTCCATTACAACCAGCATACGGAGCATCGAGTTCTGTACACTTTCGGCCTTTTCCGGCCACTTCCGGCATTTTATTTGATTCAAAACGGGTCATATAGCAGGATATTATGATGTGTGAGAACTCGTTGCACGCTGCTAATCCACGAAAAGTGGTACTTCCATTACAACGAGCATACGGAGAATCCTGTTTTCTACATTTTCGGACATTTCCGGCCACTTCCGGCACTTAAATTGATTCAAAACCGGTCATATAGCAAGATATTATGATGTGTGAGAACTCGTTGCACACTGCCAATCCCCCAAAATTGGTTCTTCCATTACAACGAGCATACGGAGCATCGAGTTCTGTACACTTTCGGCCTCTAACGGATATTTCCGGCTTTTTAATTGTTTCAAAATGGGCCGTATAGCAGGATATTATGATGTGTGAGAACTCGTTGCACGCTGCCAATCCCCGAAAATTGGTACTTTCATTACAACGAGCATACGGAGAATCCTGCTTTGTACATAATCGGCCTTATCCGGCCACTTCCGGCATTTTAATGGATTCAAACGGGTCATATAGCAGGAAATTATGATGTGCAAGAACGGGTTGCACGCAGGAACCCTTCGAAGAATGGTAGTGGCAATACAACTAGCATACGTAGAATCCTGTACCATACATGTACGGCCTTTTTAGCCATTTCCGGCTTTTTAATTGTTTCAAAATGGGCCGTATAGCAGGATATTATGATGTGTGAGAACTCGTTGCAAGCTGCTAATCCCCGAAAATTGGTACTTCCATTACAACGAGCATACGGAGAATCCTGTTTTGTACATATTCGGCCTTTTCCGGCCACTTCCGGCATTTTAATTGATTCAGAACGGATCATATAGCAGGAAATGATGACCTTCAAGAACAGGTTGCACGCAGGAATCCTTCGAAGAATGGTAGTGCCTATACAAAGAGCATACGTAGAATACTGTACCATACATGTACGGCCTATTTAGCCATCTCCGGCTTTTCAATTGTTTCAAAATGGGCCATATAGGAAGATATTATGATGTGTGAGAACTCGTTGCACGCTGTCAATCCCCGAAAAATGGTACTTCCATTACAACGATATTAAGGATAATCTTGATCTGTACACTTTTGGCCTTTTTAGCCCTTTCCGGCTTTTTAATTGTTTCAAAGCTGGCTGAATAGCACGATATTATGATGTGTGAGAACTTCTTGCACGCAGCCGCTCTCCGACAAATGGTACTTCCAATACAACGAGCATACGGAGCATCGAGTTCTGTACTCTTTCGGCCTCTAACGGATATTTCCGTCATTTTAATTGTTTCAAAATGGGCCGTATATCAGGATATTGTGATGTGTGAGAACACGTTGCGCGCAGGAACCCTTCGAAGAATGGCAGTGCCGCTACAACGAGCATATGGAGAATCCTGCACTATACATGTACGGCCTCTTTAGCTTTCTCCGGCTTTGTTATTGTTTCAAAACTGGCCGAATAGCAGGATATCATGACATGTAAGAACACATTGCGCGCTGCCAATCCCCCCAAAATGGCACTTCCATTACAACGATATTACGGATAATCTTGATCTGTACACTTTTACCTTTTTAGCATTTTCCGGCTTTTTAATTGTTTCAAAGCTGGCTGAATAGCAGGGTATTATGATGTGTGAGAACTCGTTGCACGCTGCGAATCCCCGAAAATTGATACTTCCATTACAACGAGCATACGGAGCATCGTGTTTTGTACATATTCGGCCTTTTCCGGCCACTTCCGGCATTTTAATTGATTCAGAACGGATCATATAGCAGGAAATGATGACCTTCAAGAACAGGTTGCACGCAGGAATCCTTCGAAGAATGGTAGTGCCTATACAAAGAGCATACGTAGAATACTGTACCATACATGTACGGCCTATTTAGCCATCTCCGGCTTTTCAATTGTTTCAAAATGGGCCATATAGGAAGATATTATGATGTGTGAGAACTCGTTGCACGCTGTCAATCCCCGAAAAATGGTACTTCCATTACAACGATATTAAGGATAATCTTGATCTGTACACTTTGGGCCTTTTTAGCCTTTTCCGGCTTTTTAATTGTTTCAAAGCTGGCTGAATAGCACGATAGTATGATGTGTGAGAACTCCTTGCACGCAGCCGCTCCCCGACAAATGGTACTTCCATTACAACGAGCATACGGAGCATCGAGTTCTGTACACTTTCGGCCTCTAACGGATAATTCCGTCATTTTTATTGTTTCAAAATGGGCTGTATATCAGGATATTGTGATGTGTGAGAACACGTTGCGCGCAGGAACCCTTCGAAGAATGGCAGTGCCGCTACAACGAGCATATGGAGAATCCTGTACTATACATGTACGGCCTCTTTAGCCTTCTCCGGCTTTGTTATTGTTTCAAAACTGGCCGAATAGCAGGATATCATGACATGTAAGAACACATTGCGCGCTGCCAATCCTCCCAAAATGGCACTTCCATTACAACGATATTACGGATAATCTTGATCTGTACACTTTTGCCTTTTTAGCCTTTTCCGGCTACTTAATTGCTTCAAAGCTGGCTGAATAGCAGGGTATTATGATGTGTGAGAACTCGTTGCACGCTACTAATCCCCGAAAATCGGTACTTCCATTACAATGAGCATACGGAGAATCCTGTTTTGTACATATTCGGCCTTTTCCGGCCACTTCCGGCATTTTAATTGATTCAAAACGGGTCATATAGCAGGAAATTATGATGTTCAAGAACAGGTTGCACGCAGGAATCCTTCGAAGAATGGTACTTCCATTATAACGATATTACGGATAATCTTGATCTGTACACTTTTGGCCTTTTTCGCCTTTTCAGGTTTTTTAATTGTTTCAAAGCTGGCTGAATAGCACGATATTATGATGTGTGAGAACTCCTTGCACGAAGCCGCTCCCCGAAAAATGGTACTTCCATTACAACCAGCATACGGAGCATCGAGTTCTGTACACTTTCGGCCTTTTCCGGCCACTTCCGGCATTTTATTTGATTCAAAACGGGTCATATAGCAGGATATTATGATGTGTGAGAACTCGTTGCACGCTGCTAATCCACGAAAAGTGGTACTTCCATTACAACGAGCATACGGAGAATCCTGTTTTCTACATTTTCGGACATTTCCGGCCACTTCCGGCACTTAAATTGATTCAAAACCGGTCATATAGCAAGATATTATGATGTGTGGGAACTCGTTGCACACTGCCAATCCGCCATAATTGGTTCTTCCATTACAACGAGCATACGGAGCATCGAGTTCTGTACACTTTCGGCCTCTAACGGATATTTCCGGCTTTTTAATTGTTTCAAAATGGGCCGTATAGCAGGATATTATGATGTGTGAGAACTCGTTGCACGCTGCCAATCCCCGAAAATTGGTACTTTCATTACAACGAGCATACGGAGAATCCTGCTTTGTACATAATCGGCCTTATCCGGCCACTTCCGGCATTTTAATGGATTCAAACGGGTCATATAGCAGGAAATTATGATGTGCAAGAACGGGTTGCACGCAGGAAGCCTTCGAAGAATGGTAGTGGCAATACAACTAGCATACGTAGAATCCTGTACCATACATGTACGGCCTTTCTAGCCATTTCCGGCTCTTTAATTGTTTCAAAATGGGCCGCATAGGAGGATATTATGATGTGTGAGAGCACGTTGCGCGCAGGAACCCTTCGAAGAATGGCAGTGCCGCTACAACGAGCATACGGAGAATCCTGTACTATACATGTACAGCCTTTTTAGCCCTCTCCGGCTTTGTTATTGATCCAAAACTGGCCGAATAGCAGGATATTATGATGTGTGAGAACTGGTTGCACGCTGCTAATCCCCGAAAAGTGGTACTTCCATTACAACGAGCATACGGAGAATCCTGTTTTCTACATATTCGGACATTTCCGGCCACTTCCGGCACTTTAATTGATTCAAAACCGGTCATATAGCAAGATATTATGATGTGTGAGAACTCGTTGCACGCTGCCAATCCCCGAAAATTGGTACTTCCATTAAAACGAGCATACGGAGCATCGAGTTCTGTACACTTTCGGCCTCTAACGGATAATTCCGGCTTTTTAATTGTTTCAAAATGGGCCGTATAGCAGGATATTATGATGTGTGAGAACTCGTTACATGCTGCTAATCCCCGAAAATTGGTACTTCCATTACAACGAGCATACGGAGAATCCTGTTTTGTACATATTCGGCCTTTTCCGGCCACTTCCGGCATTTTAATTGATTCAAGACGGATCATATAGCAGGAAATTATGACGTTCAAGAACAGGTTGCACGCAGGAATCCTTCGAAGAATGGTAGTGCCTATACAAAGAGCATACGTAGAATACTGTACCATACATGTACGGCCTATTTAGCCATCTCCGGCTTTTCAATTGTTTCAAAATGGGCCATATAGGAAGATATTATGATGTGTGAGAACTCGTTGCAAGCTGTCAATCCCCGAAAAATGATACTTCCATTACAACGATATTAAGGATAATCTTGATCTGTACACTTTTGGCCTTTTTAGCCCTTTCCGGCTTTTTAATTGTTTCAAAGCTGGCTGAATAGCACGATATTATGATGTGTGAGAACTCCTTGCACGCAGCCGCTCTCCGACAAATGGTACTTCCAATACAACGAGCATACGGAGCATCGAGTTCTGTACTCCTTCGGCCTCTAACGGATATTTCCGGCTTTTTAATTGTTTCAAAATGGGCCGTATAACAGGATATTATGATGTGTGAGAACTCGTTGCAAGCTGCTAATCCCCGAAAATTGGTACTTCCATTACATCGTGCATACGGAGAATCCTGTTTTGTACATATTCGGCCTTTTCCGGCCACTTCCGGCGTTTTAATTGATTCAAAACGGATCATATAGCAGGAAATTATGCTGTGCAAGAACGGTTTGCAGGAAGGAACCCTTCGAAGAATGGCAGTGCCGCTACGACGAGAATACGGAGAATCCTGTACTATACACGTACGGCCTTTTTAGCCTTCTCCGGCTATGTTATTGTTTCAAAATGGGCCGTATAGGAGGATATTATGATGTGTGAGAACACGTTGCGCGTAGGAACCCTTCGAAGAATGGCAGTGCCGCTTCAGCTAGCATACGGAGAATCCTGTACTATACATGTACGGCCTTTTTAGCCATTTCCGGCTTTTTTAATGTTTCAAAATGGGCTGTATAGGAAGATATTATGATGTGTGAGAACTCGTTGCACGCTGCCAATCCCCGAAAAATGGTACTTCCATTATAATGATATTACGGATAATCTTGATCTGTACACTTTTGGCCTTTTTAGCCTTTTCCGGTTTTTTAATTGTTTCAAAGCTGGCTGAATAGCACGATATTATGATGTGTGAGAACTCGTTGCACGCTGCCAATCCCCGAAAATTGGTACTTCCATTAAAACGAGCATACGGAGCATCGAGTTCTGTACACTTTCGGCATGTAACGGATAATTCCGGCTTTTTAATTGTTTCAAAATGGGCCGTATAGCAGGATATTATGATGTGTGAGAACTCGTTGCAAGCTGCTAATCCCCGAAAATTGGTACTTCCATTACAACGAGCATACGGAGAATCCTGTTTTGTACATATTCGGCCTTTTCCGGCCACTTCCGGCATTTTAATTGATTCAGAACGGATCATATAGCAGGAAATTATGACGTTCAAGAACAGGTTGCACGCAGGAATCCTTCGAAGAATGGTAGTGCCTATACAAAGAGCATACGTAGAATACTGTACCATACATGTACGGCCTATTTAGCCATCTCCGGCTTTTCAATTGTTTCAAAATGGGCCATATAGGAAGATATTATGATGTGTGAGAACTCGTTGCACGCTGTCAATCCCCGAAAAATTGTTACTTCCATTACAACGAGCATACGGAGAATCCTGTACTATACATGTACAGCCTTTTTAGCCGTCTCCGGCTTTGTTATTGATCCAAAACTGGCCGAAAAGCAGGATATTATGATGTGTGAGAACTGGTTGCACGCTGCTAATCCCCGAAAAGTGGTACTTCCATTACAACGAGCATACGGAGAATCCTGTTTTCTACATATTCGGACATTTCCGGCCACTTCCGGCACTTTAATTGATTCAAAACCGGTCATATAGCAAGATATTATGATGTGTGAGAACTCGTTGCACGCTGCCAATCCCCGAAAATTGGTACTTCCATTAAAACGAGCATACGGATCATCGAGTTCTGTACACTTTCGGTCTGTAACGGATAATTCCGGCTTTTTAATTGTTTCAAAATGGGCCGTATAGCAGGATATTATGATGTGTGAGAACTCGTTGCAAGCTGCTAATCCCCGAAAATTGGTACTTCCATTACAACGAGCATACGGAGAATCATGTTTTGTACATATTCGGCCTTTTCCGGCCACTTCCGGCATTTTAATTGATTCAGAACGGATCATATAGCAGGAAATGATGACCTTCAAGAACAGGTTGCACGCAGGAATCCTTCGAAGAATGGTAGTGCCTATACAAAGAGCATACGTAGAATACTGTACCATACATGTACGGCCTATTTAGCCATCTCCGGCTTTTCAATTGTTTCAAAATGGGCCATATAGGAAGATATTATGATGTGTGAGAACTCGTTGCACGCTGTCAATCCCCGCAAAATGGTACTTCCATTACAACGATATTAAGGATAATCTTGATCTGTACACTTTTGGCCTTTTTAGCCTTTTCCGGCATTTTAATTGATTCAAAACGGGTCATATAGCAGGAAATTATGATGTGCAAGAACGGTTTGCACGCAGGAACCCTTCGAAGAATGGCAGTGCCGCTACGACGAGCATACGGAGAATCCTGTACTATACATGTACGGCCTTTTTAGCCTTCTCCGGCTTTGTAATTGTTTCAAAACTGGCCGAATAGTAGGATATTATGATATGTAAGAACACGTTGCGCGCTGCCAATCACCCCAAAATGGCACTTCCATTACAACGATATTACGGATACTCTTGATCTGTACACTTTTACCTTTTTAGCATTTTCCGGCTTTTTAATTGTTTCAAAGCTGGCTGAATAGCAGGGTATTATGATGTGTGAGAACTCGTTGCACGCTGCTAATCCCCGAAAATTGGTACTTCCATTACAACGAGCATACGGAGAATCCTGTTTTGTACATATTCGGCCTTTTCCGGCCACTTCCGGCATTTTATTTGATTCAAAACGGGTCATATAGCAGGATATTATGATGTGTGAGAACTCGTTGCACGCTGCTAATCCACGAAAAGTGGTACTTCCATTACAACGAGCATACGGAGCATAGAGTTCTGTACAATTTCGGCCTCTAACGGATATTTCCGGCTTTTTATTTGCTTCAAAATGGGCCGTATAGCAGGATAGTATGATGTGTGAGAACTCATTGCGGCAGCTAATCCCCGAAAATTAGTACTTCCATTATAACGAGCATACGGAGAATCCTTTTTTGTACATATTCGGCCTTTTCCGGCCATTTCCGTCATTTTAATGGATTCAAAAAGGGTCATATAGCAGGATATTATGATATGTAAGAACACGTTGCGCTCTGCCAATTCCCGAAAATTGGTACTTCCATTACAACGAGCATACGGAGAATGGAGTACCGTACGCTTTCGGCCTTTTCCGGCCACTTCCGGCATTTTATTTGATTCAAAACGGGTCATATAGCAGGATATTATGATGTGTGAGAACTCATTGCGGCAGCTAATCCCCGAAAATTAGTACTTCCATTATAACGAGCATACGGAGAATCCTTTTTTGTACATATTCGGCCTTTTCCGGCCATTTCCGTCATTTTAATGGATTCAAAAAGGGTCATATAGCAGGATATTATGATATGTAAGAACACGTTGCGCTCTGCCAATTCCCGAAAATTGGTACTTCCATTACAACGAGCATACGGAGAATGGAGTACCGTACACTTTCGGCCTTTTCCGGCCACTTCCGGCATTTTATTTGATTCAAAACGGGTCATATAGCAGGATATTATGATGTGTAAGAACTCGTTGCACGCTGTCAATCTCCGAAAATTGGTACTTCCATTACAACGAGCATACGGAGAATCCTGTTTTGTACACATTCGGCCTTTTCCAGCCACTTCCGGCATTTTATTTGATTCAAAACGGGTCATATAGCAGGATATTATGATGTGTGAGAACTCGTTGCAAGCAGCTAATCCCCGAAAATTGGTACTTCCATTACAACGAGCATACGGAGAATCGAGTACCGTACACTTTCGGCCTTTTCCGGCCACTTCCGGCATTTTAATTGATTCAAAACGGGTCATATAGCAGGATATTATGATGTGTGAGAACTCGTTGCACGCTGCCAATCCCCGAAAATTTGTACTTCCATTACAACGAGCATACGGAGAATCGAGTACCGTACACTTTCGGCCTTTTCCGGCCACTTCCGGCATTTTAATTGATTCAGAACGGGTCATATAGCAGGATATTATGATGTGTGAGAACTCGTTGCACTCTGTCAATCTCCGAAAATTGGTACTTCCATTACAACGGGCATACGGAGAATGGAGTACCGTACACTTTCGGCCTTTTCCGGCCACTTCCGGCATTTTATTTGATTCAAAACGGGTCATATAGCAGGATATTATGATGTGTAAGAACTCGTTGCACGCTGTCAATCTCCGAAAATTGGTACTTCCATTACAACGAGCATACGGAGAATCCTGTTTTGTACATATTCGGCCTTTTCCGGCCACTTCCGGCATTTTAATTGATTCAAAACGGGTCATATAGCAGGATATTATGATGTGTGAGAACTCGTTGCACGCTGCCAATCCCCGAAAATTGGTACTTCCATTACAACGAGCATACGGAGAATCCTGTTTTGTACACTTTCGGCCTTTTCCGGCCAGTTTCCGCGATTTAATTGATTCAATGCGGTTCATATAGCAGGATATTGTAATGTGTGAGAACTCTTTGCACGCTGTCAATCTCCGAAAATTGGTACTTCCATTACAACGAGCATACGGAGAATCGAGTACCGTACACTTTCGGCCTTTTCCGGCCAGTTTCCGCGTTTTAATTGATTCAAGGCGGTTCATATAGCAGGATATTGTAATGTGCAAGAACGGGTTGACGCGCACAAGCACACAGTAAATGGTACTTCCAATACAACCAGCTTACGGAGAATCCTGTTTTGTACATATTAGGCCTTTTCCGACCAGTTTTGTCATTTTAATTGATTCAAAACGGGTCATATAGCAGGATATTATGATATGTGAGAACTCGTTGCACGCTGTCAATCTCCGAAAATTGGTACTTCCATTACAACGAGCATACGGAGAATCCTGTTTTGTACACATTCGGCCTTTTCCGGCCACTTCCGGCATTTTAATGGATTAAAAACGGGTCATATAGCAGGAAATTATGATGTGCAAGAACAGGTTGTACGCAGGAACCCTTCGAAGAATGGCAGTGCCGCTACAACGAGCATACGTAGAATCCTGTACTATGCATTTACGGTCTTTTTAGCCTTCTCCGGCTTTGTTATTGTTTCAATACTGGCCGAATAGCAGGATATTATGATATGTAAGGACACGTTGCGCGCTGCCAATTCCCCCAAAATGGCACTTCCATTACAACGATATGACGGATAATCTTGATCTGTACACTTTTGGAATTTTTAGCCTTTTCCGGCTTTTTAATTGTTTCAAAGCTGGCTGAATAGCAGGATATTATGATGTGTGAGAACTCGTTGCACGCTGCCGCTCCCCGAAAAATGGTACTTCCATTACAACCAGCATACGGAGAATCGAGTACCGTACACTTTCGGCCTTTTCCGGCCACTTCCGGCATTTTAATTGATTCAAAGCGGGTCATATAGCAGGATATTATTTTGAAGAGAATTCATTAGATGCAGATAGCAATGACAGCCAAGATAGTTATTTATGGGACGGCATGGATAAGGAAGAGTCAGAAAGTAGGGAAGATGAAAATGATAACAGTTCTGAAAGTTTAAACATCCCTAGGAGATCTACGCGTAATAAGAGAACACCAGTAAGGTATCCAGAAGAGGAAAACACTAGTGAGATTCATGCAAATTATTGTAGAGTAGATATCCCTGGTACATTTGAGGAGGCGGCTTGTTGCGAAAATAGTGAAGGTTGGAAACAGGCTATAGATAAGGAAATAGAACGTCTCTATAAAAACAAAACTTGGAAATTGGTAGAAAGGGTAAAGGGCAAAGAAGTATTAGATGCAAAATGGGTTTATACGAGAAAATCAGATGACAGGTATAAGGCTAGATTAGTGGTAAGAGGATTTCAACAAAGAAACGTAGCCGATATTGTTGTAAAAATGGATTAATCATTGAGCAAATGGATATAGAAACTGCCTTTTTAAATGGTGAAGTAACTTCGGAGGTAAATGTAAATTAACCAAAGGGATATGCAGACGGAACGAATAGAGTTTGTAAATTATCGAAAGCGCTTTATGGGTTAAAAGAAAGTCCGAGGGACTGGTATGAGTGTTTTGATAGGCATGTGACGAGATTAGGATTTAAGAAGAATAACGTAGAGTTGTGCTTATATACTCACGGAAAGGGAGAAGATGTTGTTTATTTGTTGATATATGTAGACGATGTGCTAATTTGTAGCAAAAACAAAAGGAAGATACAAAGTGTAAAAGGATTATTAACTGATAAATTTGAAATGAAAGACTTAGGTGAAGTAAAAGAATACCTGGGAATAAATATAGAGTAAGATTATTTAAAAAATGAAATGAGTATAAGCCAAAAGAAACACATTGAATCATTAGCGAACAAATATAAATTACAAAATAGCAAATTGTACTGTACACCTATGGAGAGTAACTTAAAAATTGAAACAGCTGAGATAAATAGAGAGGACATTGGATACAAGAATTTAATTGGCGCATTGTTGTGTATTAGTGTAAATACCAAACCCGAAATAAGTTATAGTGTGAATTATCTGAGTAGATTTCAAGATTGTTGTAGCGAGACACGTTTTAAATATTCCTTGCGAATATTGAAATATTTGTACCGGACTAGAGATTTAAGGTTAAATTATAAAAGGAACGAGAAGTGTGAAACGATAGATTGTTACGCAGACGCTGATTGGGCAGGAGATCATTTAGATAGGAAATCGACTTCGTAATTAGATTGTATGGAAATGTAATTGGATGGAAGTCTGGAAAACAAAGGTGTGTGACAAAAGCTTCGACGTATGCAGAGTATGTAGCTCTATCGGAAGCAGTGAGTGAATTAATGTATATTAGAAAAATTATGAAAATCTTCAATGTAAATCTAAACGATAACCCTGTAAAAATTTATGAGGATAACTCCGGAATGATAAGTATAGCAAGGTACGGAAATTTTACAAAAAATTCTAGACATATTGAAGTTCATTACCACTATGTGCACGAGTGCTGAGAGGAAAACAAGATAAATATAACTAAAGTAAGTACAGACGAAAATACTTCGGATATTTTTACGAAGGCACTGTGTAGAGAGAAATTTGAAAGGTTTAGGTCATGGATGAATGTAAACTAAGAGGAATGTAAATAAAGTAATAAGGTTTAAAGGTTCTGTTAAGTAATTCGACAAATCATGTAAATTCGATAAAGTGTACAGTGTAAATGTAAGGAGGCGTGTTAGGAAGATGATGCAGTTACACTGTACATGTGAATGTGTGTGTAAGTGTCTGAGGGCGTCCAGGCCTTAGTTGAGACGAAGAACGACAGGCAGTCGTTAAGAAGCATCTGGAAGAGTCGGTTGACAACAAGCGAGTATGTGAGTCGATTTACGAGGTCTTCAGAGAGTAAGATATGTGTATAACTGTTGTGTGTAAAATAAAATGAATTATTTGTATTTCCGAATCCCTCCTATATCTTTACAAAACGTCGAAATATCTCCAACGATATCGAAATAACAGACATTTTTCGCGGAATCGACGAAAGATCGTGTGTTGCAAGATTCTGGGCTTGTTCAGACACTAAAGGTAGAGTGCGCTATATTTGGCGTTTAAAATGGAGTGAAAAGGGCGATTAAACTTCGAAATATCTCCAGCGGGATTTAAATTACAGTCATTTTTCGACATAATCGACGAAAGATCGCGTGTTGTGAGCTGCTGAGCGTGTTTAGACAATGGACATAGCATGCACTATATTCGGCGAGTAGAATGGAGTGAAAAGAGTGTAGTACCACCCTTGCTTTCGCAGTTGGTGGTGATTGTGCCTGCGACGGCATCTTGGATCTCTGCCGATCTTTGTATGTAGAGGCAGAGTTCGGAGGCTTGCTCTCGTTCTAAGTCCAGCGGTGTATTGCTTTTATCACCGGGACTTTTCTACGTCCAGCGGCGTATTACTTTTTCCACCTGGACTATTTCAAGTTCCGCGGCGTATTGCCTTTTTCGCCGGGACTATTTCAAGTCCCGCGGCGTATTGCTTTACTCTCTTGGGTGATCTTCGGAATCCGGCGGCGTATTGCTTTTTCCACCGGACAATTATTAACTTATTTTGGTTTTTTACTTCTCCATGTCTGGCGGCGTATCGCTTCTTTGGAGCATGCAAAATAAATCAAGTCCAGCGGCGTATCGCTTTTAATTGCGTGCAAAAATTATAATTTGCGTAATGGCAGCATGAGCTAGCCGTTTATGCACATACCTCTTTTCCTTTTTTAAAATTGCGCGCTGTGGCGCCGGCTGCAGTATGGCGGCGTCCGCAGGGTTGCCTAAGTGGTCTGTGCAGTGGCGCCTCACTCGTGACGTCGGTGCGTCAGTGTGCGTGTAGCTGCGGTCGGTGTAATAGCGGTCAGTAAGTGAGTGCGTGCGATGTTTCAGCGTAGCCCTTGTGGCCGCGCTGCAGTCGCTCGTCCCCAATATGGCGTCCCCACGCACCTGACCTCAAATCTTAGCACGTATTCACTTCAAAATCTTAGGACTAGATTTTGCATTGCACTACACTGATTTTTTCCACAGCTTATTCCACAATTGTTATTTCTAGCACTTCTAGCATTTCAGGGAACTGATATTTCACTTGGAAGTAATTTTTTAGGTCCCTACGTGCGTAGCTTCAAATTTAAGCACGTGCTTAACCTGAAAATCTTAGCACGAGATTTTATTTCGCACTGTTTTTATTTTCCACAGTTCTTTCCACAAAACTTATTATCTCCAGCACTTTATAAGCACTTAAACTTCACTCGGAAGCAGCCTTTATGTTCCGGAACTTACTTTTTCCACAAAATTGCGATCTATACACGTCCTGTCTGCATGCCGCCATCTTGTGGAGTCGTTGTCAGCGGACTGCGCACCCACATCGAGCACAGGCCCCGAGGAGCGGCGCGTATAACGCCCACGCTGACCTCTCCGGCGTGGCAGCCCCCCGCTTCGCCGACGGCGGCCGCCACCTCCTCCGGGGTAATTGAATCATCCAGCTCGGTTACCTTCAACTCCGTCATCTTCCTCGACACGGTAACCTTGGCGGGGGAGTCTCGAAGAACACGCGCCATCCTCTCGGCCAGTCGCGACGCTTTGCTTCTAGCGTCCTGGCCCGCAATCTCGAAAATGAGAGTAACCGCTCTCCTCGGTCTAACTCCGCGATGCCAAGGTCTGAGAGCTTGATCTCTCGCCTGACCATCGCATCGCGTTCCTGCACGTGAAACCGGAGCCATTCTTCACGGTGAACGACACCGTAGCGTACCGTGGAGGCCGGGGAAGGCCAGGCATTACAGTCTTGTAATTAGCGGAATCTTTCGTCCACGTCGTTCTTCATACGAAAGTTTACGTCCCATGCTTTTAATTTTTCTAATAATGACAAGAGCATGTCCTTGCCTGATGATTCTGATGAGGTCGCCATGTTTCTATTTATTCTTGTCAATAACCAAAAAAAATCTTAATCCTCAGTGGAGTTAATCCCACCGCTGTTACCAAAATATTTACCCTGTTACGTTTTTGTTTGGATTGTTTTGCTTATGTTGCCGTTAATTTTTTGGATTTAGAGTAAATGGTAGTTGCTGCCACCAGAAACAATCTAAGGACTGTTTCAGTTAAATTTTTTGTTATCGCTTATCTTTTCGAAGATCCCGAACTGTCGTATTTTTTAATAATTCTGTGGGCAATTAAATATCAGTGGGTAGGGTTGTGTTACGTCGAGTAGCACTCTCCTCCACCGGATCGCGTGTCGTGGGCAGGCTGGCAAGCAGAAGTCTATACATTGTCGCGGCGCGCCTTTAATATCGTGTTTTTAACCGTCGCCGGCGGCCCGCGGTAGGTGATCCGATGTCGTATATCAACACAATGCATCGACGAGCGTACTGTTGCCGTCTGGCCGCGAGTTCCAGAGACTTCGATTCGGATCGGTTTGATTTTACGTGTTCGTTGGCGCGTGCGGTGGCGTGATCCTGGGGTGGTGGGGGTTGTCTCCTCGAAAGACAAAGAAATCGCCCCAGAACAGTAAAACTCTTGAGTAGCATTCGAACAATCAAACGCATCAGTCGCATCAGTAGCATTTCGCATCATTCATACAAGTCATTCGTATTTCACACGATCTCGCTAGAACCTATTATCCGTAACCTCAACCACGATTAGAATCAATACTTTCTGTATAAGTTATTGTTATAAGTTCTGTATAAGTTGTTATAGTGTTATTGAGATACAAATATATATATTCTACAACTGTGGAATAAAATGCATTCATTGAATCACCCCTGTTATCCTAAACGAAACACGGGGAGCGATCAGTACGAGGCGTCGATTAGCCTAATCGTAGCGAGAATTTACGCCTCTCGCTGACGCGTTCCTTCAAGATCGCGTCTCTCCGCGAACGGTCGTAACAGGTTGACTGATGTTTAATGCGACTGGTAATTAAACTCCACGTTTCGGCTAACCTGCTACACGCAGGAGTACTGGCACGGGAGAGGATCAAAGTTGGTAAAAATAAATATTCGCTTAATCTTATTATATTATCAGACAAATATTTTCCACAACTAAAGTTATCGTTTAGATTTTGAATACTCGAAGTTACAATAGTTCGCGATACGTTTTTACTCTTATTAATTACAAGATTTTAATTTCATTGATTTTTCAAGAATGTACAAATTGACAAATACAAACACGTCGATTAACAAAACTGACAAGAACTGAGAACTAATGAAACAAAGAACTAAAAGCTAAAGAACAAAAGGACTAAAGAACTTCAGAACTAAGAGCTAAGAAAACTAAGAGCTAAAGGAACTAAGAGCTAAGAAACTAAGGAACTAAAGAATTGAAAGCAAAAGGAACTGAGAAATTAGGAGCCAAAGGAATTGAGAACTAATCGCTATGAACTAAGAAATTACTTGCCAAGAACTGAGGAATTGAGCGCCAAGAACTAAGGAATTAATCACCAAGAACTGAGGAACAGAACTGAGGAATTAACTACTCTGAACTAAGAAATTATCTATCTCTGTCTCAATTGAGAAAAGTACGATTTCCCGATCAGGACGTCGGAATATACTGTGATATCTCAACGAAAAAGTTGCGGCCATATATACCGGAACCGTTACGACGCACGGTATTCCAATCGTTACACGGACTTTCCCATCCGGGGATACGTGCCACGCGAAAAATGGTAACGTCACGTATCGTCTGGCCGTCCATCAAGAAAGATTGCCGAATGTGGGCGCGCCAATATACACCATGCCAACGGTGCAAAGTTACCAGACACGTATCTCTATCACGTGGCTGTTCCCATCGTCGACATGGAAACACCAACCGTTGCTTCGGCCCTCCTATCATACTGGATAGCTAATGTCTGCGTACCGTTAAAAATTACGATCGATCAAGGACGCCAATTCGAATCGCGTTTATTCGAAGAACTATCCCGGTCGCTCGGCGTCAAGCACTTACGCATGACGGCCTACCATCCCGCGTCTAACGGAATGGTAGAGCGTTTTCACAGGCAACTGAAAGCAGCAAGTGCCACGACACGAGCAATTGGGTCGAAATTCTTCCTATCGTGCTACTGGGCATTAGAACCGCGTTAAAGGAAGATCTTAACGCAACGGCGGCTGAAATGGTCCACGGCACCGGCATACGATTGCCGGCAGAGTTATTCCTACCGTCAAAGCATCGGGCCAATTCGGAATACGTGAACCGGCTAAAAGATCGAATGGTGAAAGTCAGGCCATACCCAGTTACGCGTCATGGCGAAAAGGAAATCTTTATTTTTAAAGAGTTAAAATCATCACCATATGATTTCATGCGCTATGACGCCATTGGAGGCCCGTTACAGCCGCCTTACGATCCATTTAAAGCAATAGAAAAGAACGATAGGACATTTATAATTAGAATAAACAATCGCAACGTAACGATTTCTGTAGAGCGTTTAAAACCTGCCGTAGACATAGAAAAAGAAACGCTGAAACTCGTAACGTACTGATCCCGGTAGAATAAACAAGCACGCGCGACGAAAGTACGGCAACCCATAATAACCAATGCGCACAAGAAAACACCAGGGATGGATACGTTACGCGGTAGGGGCGAGGAGTTCGTTTTCCCGATAGATATCAGGCAGGTTTCGGGTGAAGTCATAAATTGTCGAACATAGGAAATACTAAGTACATTACTTGTATCTATTTATATTTATATTTCTTTTATAAAACCTCGACGTAAATATTCTTTTTTACAAACTGACCCAATTATAACGTTATCACTGGTAGGGGGTGATGTGGGGACACATGAGTCATAGGACGAGGCGAAGCGAGAGCGACTCATGTTTTTGTTGTGCCTTGGATCACGGATACTGCTTTGACACGCATAAATAAAGCTAGATTATCTCTAGCCAAAACAATGTCGCCGTTGAGGGCAACTGTCGTTCCAAAACGAATTCGAATCTTCCGACTCCCCCCGACCAGTATAAATAAGCGGACACGATCACGAGCGAGATTATTATCGAGCGATTATTGAGTTGATTTAGCTAGCGAGTTTACGAGTAATACGAGTAAACGTTTAGTGCGATATAAAAGCTTTAGCGAATCTTTGTAGTGTACCTACATGCGATTTACTTCACCGGAAATAAATCTCCTGTAAAGTCGACTATCGACGTTGTACTTTATTTTAAAGAATTGATTTAAAATATATTGGACGGTTGCAACAGTAAACAACCTGATAATTTCTGCAATCCAAAACACCACATCCTCATCCGCCGCACGCTATTGTTGTCTTACGACCTTTCATGGAAAGAATTCTTGTTTCGCGTTAATTCTGAATTTTCCAGATTCTAAACCAAGTGAACAATCTCCAACTAAGGAAATTGTGCGACGTCAAGTAATGTAATGTAACGTAATGTGCAGAGACAGCAGGGACAGTCATGTCGCGAGTCAACAGAAATCGTCATAACTCGCGAATAGCGCGAGCCACAACTCCAGGCGAATGGAACTAAAAGCAGAAAACTAAAAGGAAAGGAACATCGGGAAAATCCGCAATGGGATACGTTTGTTGAAATACGTTCACTATCGCACTTCGTCTTGGTCGAGTACCTCAAATTATATATAGAGAATTCAAGGAATTGGGTAGAGTGGTTCGAATGAGCCATGTTTTCCTGCAACATTTCTGTACATGGAGGAACAAAGTTCTCTGCTCGTGAGTTATTTTGCGGATATCTGGCGAGATAACCGTCCGCTAAAGTAGTAATCGAAGAAAATATGCAACCGACCTATGTAGAATATTTAAGAGTTTTGGTTGACAAGATCAACACGATACAACTCACAGCAAAGGAAAATCTAATGTTATAAACATTAATGTTTAAAGAATATTACTACAGACGAATCAATCGGCAAGATTTCATAGTGAGACATTTGAGATATTTATCGAGAGAACACAAAAAGGGAAAATTCTGAAACCAGTATACAGTTCACCTCACAATGTACTCGATATTCTCAACAACTATAATGTTAAAATCGAAGTACAGGGAATGTCACGGAAGTACACATAAATAAATTAAAATTAGCGCACAGTCGCAATGGACAGTGTTGCACCGACAAACGGGCGGACCAAGGACAACAAACTAAAAGGACACGTTAATAACGAAATTTTTCCTATTATGTAAAGAATGGGTGTCGTTTCTTATTCACTAGAAGAAGGAGAGGAATACTGCGGTCCCCGGGTTGGAGAACTTCCAGCCTATCAACCAGAGGTGCATGGAGAATTACTCACTTCCTGCTGCGTCCAGTTAGTCCCGCTCGCTCATCGAAATATCAACGAAACATCATTTGTCAAAATAGCTATTACAATCTAGATGAAGATCGCTAAAACCTACATTAAAATTTGGCACATTCACTACATTTGAGCACATTTGAGTTATGCATTCGTGGCATATTGCAGGCGCTGCGATACACGTATACCACTAATTTCCGCCGCGGAAACTTGTTCCGATTGCGTTGAAGAATAATTTAAATATTCTTGAATTAATAAAAATGTGTTTGTATTAGAAAAATAGTACACATTATTACACGTTTGCGGGATTGATTAACAGAAATATCGGAGCAAATCTTAACAAAAATAAAGGAGCGGCCAGAGCGGGAGAGGGTGAGGACTTCTCACTCTTGTAGAGTTTCTCGCCGAAGCGACACTGTTGAAGTGATCGCCACTTCTAAGAAAACTCTACATCTGGTCTTCGGTTTCTCAAGCGCGAAGGTCATCGATAGCGCGTAGACAAAACAATGCGTCGATGGGTAGCATGTACAATGAACGATGTATTATACGTACCAGGTACGAAAAGAAATCTGTTTTCCATTAGATCTGTCGCAAGGAGGGGCATAGACTTCTGTATTTTAAAGGATGGGGAAAAATGTATATTTTTACAAAACCAGAAAGTAATAGCAAGAGGTTCTGTTATCGGAAATTTATATAAGGTCGATATGCGAGTTATCATACCGTCAGTTTGCAATCTTAGCAATAGAGCGGAGTCCAATGCGGATACGTTGCAATTATGGCACGACGGCTATGTCATCAAAACATCAGACACGTTAAGGAATTTTTAAAGAATTCGAATATAAAAGTTGTAGAGGATAGTATCTTTTTCTGTGAAGGTTGCGCATACGGGAAACATCATAGATCGAGTTTTCACGAGAAAATCAAGCGTGCGACTAAACCTCCAGAAATTATTTATACGGATGTATGTGGACCTATGGAAGTCGAGTCATTAGGAAAGAAACTATAGTTTTTGATATTTAAAGACGATTTTTCGAAATTCACGAAGATTTACTTCTTACGACATAAGACAGAAGTAATCGAAAAGCTAAAATCTTTTTGTTTAGAAGTCGAAAACCAATTCAATAGTAAGATCAAAGAAATTCATAGTGATGGAGGGAAAGAATTAAAAAATAAAGAGGTTAAAGAATTTTTAAGAAGTCTGGGAATTAGGCAAACGGTTAACGTCCCATACACTCACACAGAATGGCGAAAGAGAAAATAGAACAACAGTAGAGGCAGGCCAGTCAATGCTACATTCGAAACCAAACCTACTGTTGTTTTTATGGGCCGAAGCCATGAACACAGCAGTGCATGTCATAAATAAGACAGAGCCAACAGGGCAAGAGAATAAAACACCATATAAACTGTGGTACGGGAAATCCCCAGATTTAGAAATGTTTAAAGTTTTCGGTACTGAAGCTTTGCACAAATATGTACCTGCGGAAAAGAGACGTAAACTTGACAAAAAGGCTAACAAAGGATATTTGGTAGGCTATCTAGATGACGGACGAGGGTATCGAGTATACGTGCCGACCGTAAGAAATGTAATATTAAACCGTGACGTAATATTTAGGCCCGAACTAGAAACTGCAAAATTCGTTAATATAAGTTTACAGAAAATTGTCGAGCGCAAAGATGTGTGTACGCAGAGCGATAGAGCATGTACGTATGAAAGCGCAGAGAGTGAACATGAAAAACAACCTCATGTAACCAACGAGAATGTGAGACAATTGAGAGATAGAGATAAGATAAAACGAACCGATTTTTATGGTAATCCTGTAACGTACGTAGCGGAAAAATGACCGATGGATTTTAACGAAGCGATGAGATCCGAACAGAAAGAGTTAGGAGAAACGACTATGCATGATGAAATGAAATCGCTCCATGAAAATATTCTGGTAGAGAAACCAAAAGAAACAAGAAAGTCAACATCAGGCGTTGTATGTAAGTATGCGAATGCGGCCATTCGCTATACTATATATACATATAACAATGTATAGCTTTATCTACGACAGAAGCTCAGTATGTCAGGAAGTTTTCAGTTACGAGAATAGGGGTGGTTGTGTTTGAATAACTATAGTCTACAGTTATCTAAGTTATGTTTATTTATCACCATTAACAAGACGTGGGACTTACAGAAATTATTTTTCGATCTTACCCGAGGGTTTAGGTGTTAGCGCGTTATAGCCCGGGAACCTGACTGACTCAACTTAGTAAACGTGACTACCCGCGAAGTATAAGAACAGTGTACTTGACTGTCTGCATAGTAGAAGAACAGTGAGTGACCCAGCTCGTCTTATTTAGGAGGAAAGCTCGGTGTGGGTGTACCCTTGCTGAACTAACGACGCGGATTCGTTGTTCACCCCTTTCGGTAGAATAGTGAGGGTAACGATCCGCGATGCCCATTGGTTTTGGCCAATATTAATACACACAATATGAGGAGAAAGTCTCCTGCACATTTGGCTCATGGGTATCCTTGTTCTTGGGGAAAACCCAGCAGTTTCGCAGGAGAAAACCGAAGACCAGATGTAGAGTTTTCTCAGAAGTGGCGATCACTTCAACACCCTCCCTAAAACTCTACATCCGTATATACAATTATCTCTTTGTAAATATTCGAAGCTTAATTTCGTCAATACCTTTCTCTTTATTATTCAAATTAATTTATTACTAAAAAATACTACAAGAAAACTTAACAGATCATGCAGAGTTTTTCTTTTTTTTTTTTTTTTTTACAAGTAATAACCACTTCGATAACCTCCCTAAAAACTCTACATCTTTACAAAAATTACCTCTTAATATCTCTTTTACATTTCAAACCTAATTTCGGTCTCAAATAATCAAATCTTGGTTTTGGCAACGCCTTTGTACATATATCTGCCAGTTGTTCTTCGCTTGTTACGTACGTTACATCAATTTCGCCTCTATTGTATAAATCTCGCAAGAAATGATATCTTACATCAATATGATTACTTCTTTGATGGAATTCCGGATTCTTAATTAATTTCGCGGCACTAGTATTGTCTACATATAGCATATACTTGAGGATATCTATTTTACATTCAAGAAATGTTTTCTTCAGCCACATAATTTCTTTCGCTCCTGAGGCTGCACTGACATACTCAGCTTCTGTCGTAGATAAAGCTATACATTGTTGTCGCTTACATTGCCATGTAATGGCCGCATTCGCATACTTACATACAACGCCTGATGTCGACTTTCTTGTGTCTTTTGGTTTCTCTACAAGAATATTTTCATGGTGCGATTTCATTTCATCATGCATAGTCGTTTCTCCTAACTCTTTCTGTTCGGATCTCATCGCTTCGTTAAAATCCACCGGTAATTTTTCCGCTACGTACGTTACTGGACTACCATAAAAATCGGTTCGTTTTATTTTGTCTCTATCTCTCAATTGTCTCACATTCTCGTTGGTTACATGAGGTTGTTTTTCATGTTCACTCACTGCGCTTTCATACGTACATGCTCTATCGCTCTGCGTACACACATCTTCGCGCTCGACAATTTTCGGTAAATTTACACTAACGAATTTTGCAGTTCCTAGTTCGGGCTTAAATATTACGTCACGGCTTAATATTACATTTCTTACGGTCGGCACATATATTCGATACCCTCGTCCGTCATCTAGATAGCCTACCAAATATCCTTGTTAGCCTTTTTGTCAAGTTTACTTCTCTTTTCCGCAGGTATGTGTGCAAAGCATTCAGTACCGAAAACTCTAAACTTTTCTACAGCTGGCGATTTCCCAGTTCCCTTTTGACTGCCGAAGAGTGCAGACGTGCCGGGTGCCCGGAGAGGTCTCTCCCTCGAAACCGGACGTAGAGAGAAAGTGTTCCCGAAAGTGCGAAAAACAGGGAAAACAAAAAAATGCAACGAGTGCCACCGCTCAGGATATCAAACAACGGCGAAACATACGCTGTTCCACAAGGAAGCGTCCTGGGACCCATACTATACACATTATACACGGCCAACATTCCAACAAATACCAATAGCAAAATACTGACATTCGCGGACGACACAGCCGTGCTAGTCAGGCACACTAACTCTGTAACAGCAGCCACAATACTACAAGAGCACATCACAAAAATAGAAAAGTGGCTACAAGACAAACAAATCAAAGCTAACCCTAACAAATGCAACCACATTACATTCACATTGAGAAAACAGATAACACCAAACATCTTCCTGAACGGCACGCAAATAACACAAATAAGGCAAGTCAAATACCTTGGACTTCACATAGATATACACTTCACATGGAAACAGCACATCAAATCAATAATAGACAAGATACAGATAGCAAGGAGACAAATGCACTGGCTAACAAGCCGAAAATCCAAACTAAGCACAGAAAACAAACTGAAAATATACAAAATAATCATAAAGCCAATCTGGACATACGGAATTCCACTATGGGGAACAGCAGCAATGAGCCACATAAACAAAATAGAAACAATCCAAGCCAAAATCCTTAGAACAATGGTAAACGCACCGTGGTACGTTAGAAACGAGGACATAAGGAAAGACCTCGGAATACCAACGGTCAAGGAGGAGATTACCAGATTCGCAACAATATACAGAACAAGAATAGAAACACACCCGAACCAGCTGGCAGCTGAAACGTGCAACACAACAAACATCGCAAGAAGACTAAAAAGGAAACACCCAATAGACCTCAGAAAAGATATAACTTAGAAAAAAACGAAGCTGGTACCCCGCTGGGGGTAGCCGCCCACATGCTATATTATTTTTTATTTATATTTTTTTTCTTCACCAACAAGATATAACACTTTACCAAATGTCCGCAAGGACAAATTGTAAAATAACCAAAATAAAATAAAAAAAAAACCAGATTACGTTGTGGTGGAGTATACTTGCCCGTGTGGTGAATATACTACGCAGGTTGGCCTGCATCGTCTCCTTGTATACCATCTGATGGGAAGAGTGCTACGGGCGATAACCCGCCCTCGAACACGCCATTATCTTCATTTGTTGTCTACTTTGCAAGCAGATGCAATTATCGAGGCTCTCACAGAGGATAAGGAACACGAACAATATCCTGACCGATAATTCGACTTGGAAACTACTTTATGAAACCGTGATATTTGGGACATTTTTGTAACTAATATTTTCACACTTTAATTCTGTTACAATATATTTCTTTAACTACTTTTTGCGAGAAAGATAGTTTAATGACATATTGTATGTACGACTTTTCTTTAACTGCTATCAACTATTTAAAATTTCCTACATATTACATTTTAAAATAAAACATTTTATAAAATATACATGTATATAATAGTCTTAAATCTTCAAATAGTTATTAATATCTTAGATGTTGTGTATAAAAAGCTCATCACACATAAGTTGTACTGTACTTTATAGTAAATAAATTTTATACTTCTATTTAAAAGATAGATTCTAAATTTACTTTATCTCTCCAATTCCATATCCTATAATAATATCTATTTATCATATAATAGATTACAATTTCTGTCAAGTGTGTTAAAATTTCTTCAACTACTTCTGTGTTTCCTGTTTAGTATCTCGTTCATCTTCGTTCTTTGTAGGATATTCAAGGACCATTTTTAAACATTTCATAGCTAGCTCTATTTCAATTAATTTTAAGTAGGTTTTGCCCAATATTCATAAATTTTTACTATGGAAATTGGGATCAATTTCCTCTGCGGTTTCAAAATATTGTAGAGCTTCCTCAAGAGATGAAGATGGTGGTTCTCGAAATAATACGGATGCAATTTTTCTTTGTTACCATGTTAAATCAGTAACTTGGTAACACCAAGTACCAAGCATGTACATAAGTGTTGGTTCGTGTGGATCTTGTACCATTGCTCTCTGCGATATTAAAAATATTCGATACAATTGCTTGACATCGTGTCAGGGAATGAAATATTAATACATTATCATTAAATATATCAGCATATGTTTCTTAACATTATATGACTCTTTTATTTGTGCTTCTACTCCTTCATAAAGAGACTTAGAATTAAGAAGAATCGATGCTCATTTGTATGCAGCCCAATTATCCTCTTGTATTTTAAGTGCTTTAAGTATTAAATCATAAGCTTTGAAAATTAATTTCTTTCCATCTACATCACTCACAGTCTTAGACAATTTATACATTGCTCTACAGAAACACCATATAATTTCAATATCACCGCTATCCGATAAATATGTTCAGTTTTGTTATACACATTTATAGGTGATATACATAATGTAAATACATCATAATTTATTAGAAGGTTATGTATTTCCTGGTATTTGCTCGTATGATGCGTCGGCTTTTGCTGTTAGGACTTCTATTGTAGATATGACTATTTAATTATCACCCTCTTCTTTGTCAGACTCCAAAAAAGGATACCTGTGCACGACGATATGGTACATATTTTTGTTGTTAACGTGTACAGCGTTCGTGTACGTGCACTATATTCGGCGTGTAAAATGGAGTGCAAAGAGCGTTTATACGTCGAAATATATCAAACCGGATGGAAACTACAGCTATTTTTCGACAAAATCAACGAAAGATCGCGTTTTGTGACCTGCTGGACTTGCTAAGACGATAAAGGTACCGTGCACTGTATTCGGCGTGTAAAATGCGGTGGAATGAGCTTTTAAACGTCGAAATATCTCCAGCGGGAAGGAAATTACAGCGATTTTTTGTTCAAAATCGACGAAAGATCGCGTTTTGCGAGCGCCAGGGCTTGTTTCGGCGATGGATGTGGCATGCACTGTATTCGGTGTGTCAAATGGAGTAAAATGAGCGTTTAAACGTTGAAATTCCTCCAGCGGGAAGGAAATGACAGCGATTTTTCGGCAAAATCGACGAAAGATCGCGTTTTGCAAGCGCCAGGGCTCGTTTCGGCGATGGATGTGATGTGCTCTGTATTCGGCGTGTGAATGGAGTGAAATGAGCGTTAAAACGTCGAAATATCTCCAGCTAGAGGGAAGTTACATCAATTTTTCGCCAAAATCGACGAAGGATCGCGTTTTACGAGCGCCCGGCCATGTTTCGACGATGGACGTCGCGTGCACTGTATTCGGCGTGTCAAATGGAGTGAAATGAGCTTTTAAACGTCGAAATATCTCCAGCGGGAAGGAAAATACTGCGATTTTTCTTTCTAAATCGACGAATGATCGCGTTTTGTGAGCGTCACGGCTTGTTTCGACGAAGGATGTGGCGTGCAATGTATTCGGCGTGTAAAATGGAGTGAAATGAGCGCTAAAACGTCGAAATATCTCCAGCGGGAAGGAAAATTCAGTTATTTTTCGCCAAAATCGGCGAAAGATCCCGTTATGCGGGCTGCTGGGCTTGTTTAGAAGCCGAAAGTAGGGTGCATTATATTAGGCGTGTAAAATGGAGTGACAAGATCTTTTAAAGTTCGAAATATCTAAAGCGGGATGGAAATAACTGTTATTATGCGACAAAATCGACGAAAGATTGCATTTGAGAGCGGCTGGGCATGTTAAGACGCTGAAGGTATGGTGCACTCTATTCGGGGTTTAAAACGGTGTGAAAAGAGCGTTTAAAGGTCGTAATATCTCCAGCGCGATGGAAATTAGAGTCATTTTTCGACAAAATCGACGAAAGATCGCGTTTTGCGAGCGCCAGGGCTTGTTTCGACGTTGGATCTGACGTGCACTGCATTCGGCGTGTAAAATGGAAAAAAATGAGCGTTTAAACGTCGAAATATCTCCATCGGGGTGGAAATTACAGCGATTTTTCGCCAAAATCGACGAGAGATCGCGTTTTGCTAGCGCCACGGCTTGTTTCGACGTTGGATCTGTCGTTTACTGTATGCGGCGTGTAAAATGGAAAAAAATGAGCGTTTAAATGTCGAAATATCTCCATTGGGAAGGAAATTGCAGCGATTTTTCGCCAAAATCGAGGAAATATCGCATTTTACGAGCGCCAGAAACTGTTTCGACGATAGATATGGCGTGCACTGTATTCGGCGTGTCAAATGGAATCAAAAGAGCGTTTAAGCGGAGAAATATAACCATCGGGAGTGGAATTACAGCGATTTTTAGTTCTAAATCGACGAAAGATCGCGTTTTGCGAGCGCCAGTGCTTGTTTCGACGATGGATGTTGCGTGCACTGTAGTCGGCGTGTCAAATGGAGTAAAATAAGCGTCTCAACGTCAAGTATCTCCATCGGGAAGGAAATGACAGTGATTTTTCGAAAAAATCGATGGAATATCGCATTTTGCGAGCGCCAGGGCTTGTTTCGACGATGGCTGTGACGTGCACTGTATTCGGCGTGTAAAATGGAGTACAATGAGCGCTTAAACGTCGAACTATCTCCAGCGGGAAGGAAATTACAGCGATTTTTCGCCAAAATCGAAGAGAGATCGCGTTTTGCGAGCGCCACGGCTTGTTTCGACGTTGGATCTGACGTGCACTGCATTCGGCATGTAAAGAGAAGTAAAATGAGCGTTTATACGTCGAAATATCTCCAGCGCGAAGGAAGTTACAACAATTTTTCTTCTTAAAACGACGAAAGATCGCGGTTTGCGAGCGCCAGGGCTTGTGTCGACGATGGATGAGATGTACACTGTATTCGGCGTTTAAAAAGGAGACAATGAGCGCTTAAACGTCGCATTATCTCCAGCGTGAAGGAAATTGCTGCGATTTTTCGTCAAACTCGACGAAAGATCGCGTATTGCGAGCGCCAGAGCCTTTTGCGATGTTGTGTGTGGCGTGCACTTTATTCGGCGTGAAAAATGTAGTGGAATGAGCGTGCAAACGTTGAAATACCTCCAGCGGGACGATAATTGCAGCGATTTTTAGTTCTTAATCAACAAAAGATCGCTTTTTGCCAGCGCCAGGGCTTGTTTCGACGTTGGATGTGGCATACACTGTATTCGGCGTGTCAAATGGCGTAAAATGATAGTTTACACGTCGAAATATCTCCATCGGGAAGGAAATTACAGCGATTTTTCTCTAAAATCGACGAACGATCGCGTTTTGCGAGCGCCAGGGCTTGTTTCGAGGATGTATGTGGCGTGCACGGTATTCAACGTGTCAAATGGAGTAAAAAGAGCGTTTTAACGTCGAAATATCACCAATGGGAAGGAAATTACAGCATTTTTCCGCCAAACTAGACGAAAGATCCCGTTTTCCGAGCGCCAGCGCTTGTTTCGACGATGGATGTGGCTTGCACTCTGTTGGGCGTGAAAAATGAAGTATAATGTGCGTGCAAACGTTAAAATATCTCCAGCGGGACGAAAATTGCAGCTATTTTTAGTTCTAAATCGACGAATGATCGCGTTTTGTGTCCGCGAGGGCTTGTTTCGACGATGGACGTTTCGCGTACATTATTCGGTTTCTAAAATGGAGTGAAATGAACGTTAAAACGTCGAAACGTCTCCAGCGGGAGGGTAGGTACAGCGATTTTTCGCCAAAATCGACGAAATATTGCGTTTTGCGAGCGCCAGGGCTTGTGTCGACGATGGATGAGATGTACACTGTATTCGGCGTTTAAAAAGGAGACAATGAGCGCTTAGACGTCGCATTACCTCCAGCGTTAAGGAAATTGCTGCGATTTTTCCCCAAACTCGACGAATGATCGCGTATTGCGAGAGCCAGGGCTTGTTTCGATGATGGATGTGACGTACACTGTATTTGGCGTGTCAAATGAAGTAAAATAAGCGTTTAAACGTCAAAATATCTCTAGCGAGAAGGAAATTAAAGCGATTTTTCGCCAAAATCGACGAATGATCGCGTTTTACGAGCGCCAGGGCTTTTTGCGATGTTGTATGTGGCGTGCACTTTATTCGGCGTGAAAAATGGAGTGGAATGAGCGTTTAAACGTCAAAATATCTCCAGCGGGACGAAAATTGCAGCGATTTTTACTTCTAAATTGACGAAAGATCGCGTTTTGCGAGCGCCAGTGCTTGTTTCGACGATGGATGTTGCGTGCACTGTAGTCGGCGTGTCAAATGGAAAAAAATAAGCGTCTCAACGTCAAGTATCTCCATCGGGAAGGAAACGACAGTGATTTTTCGAAAAAATCGATGGAATATCGCATTTTGCGAGCGCCAGGGCTTGTTTCGACGATGGCTGTGACGTGCACTGTATTCGGCGTGTAAAATGGAGTACAATGAACGCTTAAACGTCGAAATATCTCCATCGGGGTGGAAATTACAGCGATTTTTCGCCAAAATCGACGAGAGATCGCGTTTTGCTAGCGCCACGGCTTGTTTCGACGTTGGATCTGTCGTTTACTGTATGCGGCATGTAAAATGGAAAAAAATGAGCGTTTAAACGTCGAAATATCTCCATTGGGAAGGAAATTGCAGCGATTTTTCGCCAAAATCGAGGAAATATCGCATTTTACGAGCGCCAGAAACTGTTTCGACGATAGATATGGCGTGCACTGTATTCGGCGTGTCAAATGGAATCAAAAGAGCGTTTAAGCGGAGAAATATAACCATCGGGAGTGGAATTACAGCGATTTTTAGTTCTAAATCGACGAAAGATCGCGTTTTGCGAGCGCCAGTGCTTGTTTCGACGATGGACGTTGCGTGCACTGTAGTCGGCGTGTCAAATGGAGTAAAATAAGCGTCTCAACGTCAAGTATCTCCATCGGGAAGGAAATGACAGTGTTTTTTCGAAAAAATCGATGGAATATCGTATTTTGCGAGCGCCAGGGCTTGTTTCGACGATGGCTGTGACGTGCACTGTATTCGGCGTGTAAAATGGAGTACGATGAGCGCTTAAACGTCGCACTATCTCCAGCGGGAAGGAAATTACAGCGATTTTTCGCCAAAATCGACGAGAGATCGCGTTTTGCGAGCGCCACGGCTTGTTTCGACGTTGGATCTGACGTGCACTGCATTCGGCATGTAAAGAGAAGTAAAATGAGCGTTTATACGTCGAAATATCTCCAGCGCGAAGGAAGTTACAACAATTTTTCTTCTTAAAACGACGAAAGATCGCGGTTTGCGAGCGCCAGGGCTTGTGTCGACGATGGATGAGATGTACACTGTATTCGGCGTTTAAAAAGGAGACAATGAGCGCTTAAACGTCGCATTATCTCCAGCGTGAAGGAAATTGCTGCGATTTTTCGTCAAACTCGACGAAAGATCGCGTATTGCGAGCGCCAGAGCCTTTTGCGATGTTGTGTGTGGCGTGCACTTTATTCGGCGTGAAAAATGTAGTGCAATGAGCGTGCAAACGTTGAAATACCTCCAGCGGGACGATAATTGCAGCGATTTTTAGTTCTTAATCAATAAAAGATCGCGTTTTGCCAGCGCCAGGGCTTGTTTCGACGTTGGATGTGGCATACACTGTATTCGGCGTTTTAAATTGCGTAAAATGATAGTTTACACGTCGAAATATCTCCATCGGGAAGGAAATTACAGCGATTTTTCTCTAAAATCGACGAACGATCGCGTTTTGCGAGCGCCAGGGCTTGTTTCGAGGATGTATGTGGCGTGCACGGTATTCAACGTGTCAAATGGAGTAAAAAGAGCGTTTTAACGTCGAAATATCACCAATGGGAAGGAAATTACAGCATTTTTCCGCCAAACTCGACGAAAGATCGCGTTTTGCGAGCGCCAGCGCTTGTTTCGACGATGGATGTGGCTTGCACTCTGTTGGGCGTGAAAAATGAAGTATAATGTGCGTGCAAACGTTGAAATATCTCCAGCGGGACGAAAATTGCAGCTATTTTTAGTTCTAAATCGACGAATGATCGCGTTTTGTGTCCGCGAGGGCTTGTTTCGACGATGGACGTGGGGCGTACATTATTCGGTTTCTAAAATGGAGTGAAATGAGCGTTAAAACGTCGAAACGTCTCCAGCGGGAGGGTAGGTGCAGCGATTTTTCGCCAAAATCGACGAAATATTGCGTTTTGCGAGCGCCAGGGCTTGTGTCGACGATGGATGAGATGTACACTGTATTCGGCGTTTAAAAAGGAGACAATGAGCGCTTAGACGTCGCATTATCTCCAGCGTGAAGGAAATTGCTGCGATTTTTCGCCAAACTCGACGAATGATCGCGTATTGCGAGAGCCAGGGCTTGTTTCGACGATGGATGTGGCATGCACTGTATTCGGCGTGTAAAATGGAACAAAATGAGCGTTTAAACGTCGAAATATCTCCAGCGCGAAGGAAGTTACAACAATTTTTCTTCTTAAAACGACGAAAGATGGCGGATTGCGAGCGCCAGGGCTTGTGTCGACGATGGATGAGATGTACACTGTATTCGGCGTTTAAAAAGGAGACAATGAGCGCTTAAACGTCTTATTATCTCCAGCGTGAAGGAAATTGCTGCGATTTTTCGCCAAACTCGACGAAAGATCGCGTATTGCGAGCGACAGGGCCTTTTGCGATGTTGTGTGTGGCGTGTACTTTATTCGGCGTGAAAAAGGGAGTGGAATGAGCGTGCAAACGTTGAAATATCTCCAGCGGGACGAAAATTGCAGCGATTTTTAGTTCTTAATCGACAAAAGATCGCGTTTTGCCAGCGCCAGGGCTTGTTTCGACGATGGATGTGGCATGCACTGTGTTGGGCGTGTAATGTGAAGTAACATGCGCGTTTAAACGTCGAAATATGTACAGCGGGAAGGAAGGTACTGCGATTTTGCTTTATATATCGACGAAAGATCGCGTTTCACGAGCGCCAGGGCATGTTTCGACGATGGACGTTGCGTGCACTGTATCCGGCGTGATAAATGGAGTGAAATGAGCGTCGCAACGTCTAGTATCTCCATCGGGAAGGAAGTGACAGTGATTTTTCGAAAAAATCGATGGAATATCGCGTTTTGCGAGCGCCAGGGCTTGTTTCGACGATGGCTGTGACGTGCACTGTATTCGGCGTGTAAAATGGAGTACAATGAGCGCTTAAACGTCGAACTATCTCCAGCGGGAAGGAAATTACAGCGAGTTTTCGTTCCAAACCGACGAATGATCGCGTTTTGTGAGCGTCACGGCTTGTTCGACGATGGATATGGCATGCACTGTATTCGGCGTGTCAAATGGAGTAAAATGAGCGTTTAAACGTTGAAATATCTCCAGCGGGAAGGAAAGTACAGCGATTTTTCGGCAAAATCGACGAAAGATCGCGTTTTGCGAGCGCCAGGGCTTGTTTCGGCGATGGATGTGGCGTGCTCTGTATTCGGCGTGTGAATGGAGTGAAATGAGCGTTAAAACGTCGAAATATCTCCAGCTGGAGGGAAGCTACATCAATTTTTCGCCAAAATCGTCGAAGGATCGCGTTTTACAAGCGCCCGGGCATGTTACGACGATGAATGTGGCGTGCACTGTATTCGGCGTGTCAAATGGAGTGAAATGAGCTGTTAAACGTCGAAATATCTCCAGCGGAAGGAAATTACTGCGATTTTTCGTTCTAAATCGACGAATGAACGCGTTTTGTGAGCGTCACGGCTTGTTTCGACGATGGATGTGACCATGCAGTGTATTCGGCGTGTCAAATGGAATAAAATGAACTTTTAAACGTCGAAATATTTCCAGCGAGAAGGAAATTACAGCGTTTTTTCGCCAAAATCGGCGAAAGATCGCGTTATGCGAGCTGCTGGACTTGTTTCGACGATGGATGTGGCATGCACTCTATTCGACCTGTTAAATGGAGTAAAATGAGCGTTTAAACGTTGAAATTCCTCCAGCGGGAAGGAAATTACAGCGATTTTTCGTTCTAAATCGACGAATGGTCGCGTTTTGTGAGCGTCACGGCTTGTTTCGACGAAGGATGTGGCGTGCAATGTATTCGGCGTGTAAAATGGAGTGAAATGAGCGTTAAAACGTCGAAATATCTCCATCGGGTAAGAAAGTTACATCAATTTTTCGCCAAAATCGTCGAAGGATCGCGTTTTACAAGCGCCCGGGCATGTTACGACGATGAATGTGGCGTGCACTGTATTCGGCGTGTCAAATGGAGTGAAATGAGCTGTTAAACGTCGAAATATCTCCAGCGGGAAGGAAATTACTGCGATTTTTCGTTCTAAATCGACGAATGATCGCGTTTTGTGAGCGTCACGGCTTGTTTCGACGATGGATGTGACCATGCAGTGTATTCGGCGTGTCAAATGGAATAAAATGAACTTTTAAACGTCGAAATATTTCCAGCGAGAAGGAAATTACAGCGTTTTTTCGCCAAAATCGGCGAAAGATCGCGTTATGCGAGCTGCTGGACTTGTTTCGACGATGGATGCGGCATGCACTCTATTCGACCTGTTAAATGGAGTAAAATGAGCGTTTAAACGTTGAAATTCCTCCAGCGGGAAGGAAATTACAGCGATTTTTCGTTCTAAATCGACGAATGGTCGCGTTTTGTGAGCGTCACGGCTTGTTTCGACGAAGGATGTGGCGTGCAATGTATTCGGCGTGTAAAATGGAGTGAAATGAGCGCTAAAACGTCGAAATATCTCCAGCGGGAAGGAAATTACAGCGTTTTTCGCCAAAAATCGGTGAAAGATCGCGTTATGCGAGCTGCTGGGCTTGTTTCGACGATGGATGTGGCATGCACTGTATTCGGCGTGTCAAATGGAGTAAAATGAGCGTTTAAATGTTGAAATTCCTCCAGCGGGAAGGAAATGACAGCGATTTTTCGGCAAAATCGACGAAAGATCGCGTTTTGCGAGCGCCAGGGCTTTTTTCGGCGATGGATGTGGCGCGCTCTGTATTCGGCGTGTAAAATGGAGTACGATGAGCGCTTAAGCGTCGAACTATCTACAGCGGGAAGGAAATTACAGCGAGTTTCCGTTCTAAATCGTCGAATCATCGCGTTACCGAGCGCCAGGGATGTTCCGACGTTGTATATGGCGTCCACTGTATTGGGCGTGTAAAGAGAAGTAAAATGAGCGTTTATACGTCGAAATATCTCCAGCGGGAAGGAAATTACAGCGCTTTTTCGCCAAAATCGACGTAAGATCGCGTTTTGCGAGCACCGGGGCTTGTTTCGACGTTGGATCTGTCGTGCACTGTATTCGGCGTGTAAAATGGAACAAAATGAGCGTTTAAACGTCGAAATATCTCCAGCGCGAAGGAAGTTACAGCAATTTTTCTTCTTAAAACGACGAAAGATCGCGGTTTGCGAGCGCCAGGGCTTGTGTCGACGATGGATGAGATGTACACTGTACTCGGCGTTTAAAAAGGGGTACAATGAGCGCTTAAACGTCGCATTATCTCCTGCGTGAAGGAAATTGCTGCGATTTTCCGCCAAACTCGACGAAAGATCGCGGATTGCGAGCGCCAGGGCTTGTTTCGATGATGGATGTGACGTACACAGTATTTGGCGTGTCAAATGGCGTAAAATGATAGTTTACACGTCGAAATATCTCCAGCAGGAAGGAAATTAAAGCGATTTTTTGTTCAAAATCGAAAAATGATCGCGTTTTGTGAGCGCCAGGGCTTGTTTCGAAAATGGATGTGGCGTGCACTGTATTCGGCGTGTCAAATGGAGTGAAATGAGCTTAAAAACGTCGAAATATCTCCAGCGGGAAGGAAATTACTGCGATTTTTCGTTCTAAATCGACGAATGATCGCGTTTTGCGAGCGGCAGGGTTTTTTTGTATTATGGATATGGCATGCACTGTATTCGGCGTGTCAAATGGAGTAAAATGAGCGTTTAAACGTTGAAATATCTCCAGCGGGAAGGAAATTACAGCGCTTTTTCGCCAAAATCGACGTAACATCGCGTTTTGCGAGCGTCACGGCTTGTTTCGACGATGGATGTGACCATGCAGTGTATTCGGCGTGTCAAATGGAATAAAATGAACTTTTAAACGTCGAAATATTTCCAGCGAGAAGGAAATTACAGCGTTTTTTCGCCAAAATCGGCGAAAGATCGCGTTATGCGAGCTGCTGGACTTGTTTCGACGATGGATGTGGCATGCACTCTATTCGACCTGTTAAATGGAGTAAAATGAGCGTTTAAACGTTGAAATTCCTCCAGCGGGAAGGAAATTACAGCGATTTTTCGTTCTAAATCGACGAATGGTCGCGTTTTGTGAGCGTCACGGCTTGTTTCGACGAAGGATGTGGCGTGCAATGTGTTCGGCGTGTAAAATGGAGTGAAATGAGCGTTAAAACGTCGAAATATCTCCAGCTAGAGGAAAGTTACATCAATTTTTCGCCAAAATCGTCGAAGGATCGCGTTTTACAAGCGCCCGGGCATGTTACGACGATGAATGTGGCGTGCACTGTATTCGGCGTGTCAAATGGAGTAAAATGAGCTTTTAAACGTCGAAATATCTCAAACGGGAAGGAAATTACAGCGAGTTTTCGTTCTAAATCGACGAAAGATCGCGTTTTGCGAGCGCCAGGGATGTTCCGACGTTGTATATGGCGTCCACTGTATTGGGCGTGTAAAGAGAAGTAAAATGAGCGTTTATACGTCGAAATATCTCCAGCGGGAAGGAAATTACAGCGCTTTTTCGCCAAAATCGACGTAAGATCGCGTTTTGCGAGCGCCGGGGCTTGTTTCGACGTTGGATCTGTCGTGCACTGTATTCGGCGTGTAAAATGGAACAAAATGAGCGTTTAAACGTCGAAATATCTCCAGCGCGAAGGAAGTTACAGCAATTTTTCTTCTTAAAACGACGAAAGATCGCGGTTTGCGAGCGCCAGGGCTTGTGTCGACGATGGATGAGATGTACACTGTACTCGGCGTTTAAAAAGGGGTACAATGAGCGCTTAAACGTCGCATTATCTCCTGCGTGAAGGAAATTGCTGAAATTGCT
>NW_026869782.1:0-46252 GCF_905332965.1 Bombus pascuorum | reverse complement strand
CACACAGACGGAACGAAGTACAGAATACAGTCGTAGAATAAACACGTTTGTCGCACGTCTCGAGGCTTTGGGAACCTTTAAGACTAAAAAAGTTCGTCAAAAAGTTTATTTAAATAATTGTTATAGCACCTTAGAGTTTATTTTTTCTTTTTAAAAAACACATTTTTTCTTTAAACCCGCCAAAATTTTTAATTTCACACTATTTTCTGTCCTTTTCTTAGTTCATGGAGAAGAAAAATAATTTAATAAATAATTTAATCATTTTTTGGTTTTTCGTTTCAGTCAAGAATTACGAAGTGGATCTTTCACGCCGATTGAAAACTGCAGCCCATAAAATAGGCTTAGAAATCTGTTATAATTTGTTTTTTTTTTTTACTTTAAATAATTTTTTTGTATTCGTTAAATATATATACAACCATAATTCAATAACTTCAAAATTCAATACCTTCATTTCTTTCTTTCCCTTTTAAAAAAATATCACAAAAAAGCGCTGTTTTAGAACATTCTAATTCGAGACATCCCATTAATGCGCGTGGATTTTCACATGCTTAAAAATGTTCGTTACGTGTATTTGTTATTCCAGTGTCACATTTATTAAACGTTGCCTCATTAGTAAATAATATCCTCGCGGGGAAATTGGAATTGCGTTGGACTTTCCGAATCATCCATTTGAAAGAGTTTTTCTTCTGTTTTTCACCCGTGAACTTTCTGGAAGCTATACAAGTGTAGATTCTTCCCCTTCAATACAGACTATACGGTGCTGCTGCTGACACCTTCTTCAGCAGCAATAACAGTCATACTTAACCTGAAATTTTTTCAATACGGTGCAATATTCCGTCTCCTAAATCCAGATCGTGCTGAATTCGTCCGCCAGGTTTTAATGTACCTACATCCTGAAATCGATAATCTATTTTGCAAAATATCTTTGTGTTAGGTATATAGTCCTATTTGTGTGGGCAGGGGATCTGATGATGTCTGATGAAATCGTCACGGACGTCGACATGTCCGAATGTTTTCGAAATGTATACGATATTTTGTAACAGATATGGTGATTTAAATAATGAACGACAAATAGCAATGCTACACTGCATACAACACTCACTACGCGCACTGCACACACAATACACCCAAGTGACACTCTAACTTTATATATTCAGGTCTCTGAAAGTTTCTCATCGACTGTCGGAATGATTCTGTCCTTCCAAAACTGTTCTAGACTCTTGCCTCAAAATGGCTGAAACATGGCAGTGTAGCGACAGAGAGTTCATTCACGAAGAAGAATTTACGATACTCTTTGCCAATGTTTATGTAATTTAAATTTAAGTAACTCGGATTTATCCAGGAACAGTCATAATATTTCAGAAGTTCCTTATGAAAACAAGCCTGTGGTATCGAGGAAGCAAACAGGTTGTGCATCAAATGCGTGCCTAAAAAAGCGTAAATCTATCTTGCACAATCGTCTGTAATTAATCTTAAGGTTCTGTATTTAATATCAAATAGTCCGTAGTTGCATAACTGTAAAGTCACTGACAGTGTTCAATATGAATAGACTGCAATCAGTGTAAAACAATACTCAAATATTTTCGTGGATATTTTTTTTTTTTTTTTTTTTTTTTTTTTTTTTTTTTGCTGAGAGTAAAGGGAAAAGCGCGGGCGCGTGTGTATGCGTCGAAGGGAGTTCGAGAAGAGGGATCTACTGGGATTCAACTGAGCCGTATCGGCATTCTTATAAGGAATTTACAATCGGTATTAGATTCAATTCCACTTTACACGAGCGCCGGTTTCTCATTCTCATCTGAATAGATGCAACAAATAAGTGCGATGGACTCTTTATTTCAATCAGAAATTCTCTTACCGTCCTAGAAGATTAGTATCTATGGTGTTACGGTTACCCGAGTTGATATTAACTTTCCTGAATTTTACAAATGACCGTATATATCGTACGTACAGCAACATAAACATCTCACGAACGAGTCTTCGCATCCATCATCGTGACTGTATCTCCAAGAGCAGTTAAAATGATTCTTTGCTCGCCATTTCGTTCTCAATGTAAAATTGATTACGACTGTACTTATTGCATTATTAGTCGTGTAGAAATTCGTGTATATATATTATGTATGTATAATATATATACATAAATAATTTTTGCTTATATGTTAATCCTATTATAAACCAATCAAGGTATACAAGGTATACAAATGTTTAATCGGTTTCTGGCAGTGAACATTTTATTCAGAAATGTAGAAATAATGTAGATTGAATTATATGCAGAAAGTTGTTTAATTGGAAAAACCATTTTAGTTAACTAAAATGAGCGAATAATTGGTTGCCTTAACGATAGGGGAGTTGATATAGTGAAAGGCTACTATCCGTGCCGCTGGTAGATCCTTTCACCGAAAAGAAAACGATAAGAGATGGAACAACGTTTACATTCTCAGGCGCATCCATTCCATCATTGAACGACGTGAAAACTTACCGGAGATATCCAAGTTTTGTAAGTAATTAAAACTACTTAACACGATTTCATCTAACTTCCTGATATCGCAGGGAGAAATCAGTTTAAAATTGTTCCTTAGCAAAAGTGTTACAATTACGACGCAATTATGCCATTGAAATATTCTTTGTCAGTTATGTTAGGCTATGCATTTCTTACAAGGCAACCTCTCACGTCCGCGAAATCTCATTCTTTTCTGCTCATCTAGCATTCTTTTGTTTGAGGGATCATTTATATACCAGTACACCTATGTTATGCTAATTTTTAAGTTGTCACTAAGTAGATAATCCTTTTTTTATTTTACGCTTAATTAGTGGCTACCGTTTTTGATAATTGTTAATTAAAAAAAGCTTTTTGTAGAAACCAAACGAAAGACCTAAATATCAGAATTAAACTCTGTGCCTTGCACTGGCATCGCCTAATATTATACACCGTACAGTTAAATCTCGATACTATACCAATCTCGAAATACTACTCTAGGATTTGATTTGATCCTTGGGGTGCTTACCTATTGTAAATCCTATTATCTCACACCTCCGGGCACAATGTTAACTGGAACTGTATGACTACTTGAATCGATCGCTGGAAGTATGATATAGATAAGATAATCACATATAACTGTAAATCAGATGTTAATAGAGAGTTATCTCCTGCGCGCTTTGATCGTATAACGATAATTACGTTTTGATGTGCATAAAGAGGTCGAAATTGTTTCGGATATTTTATCTTTTGCACGATAAATTTACAACACGTATAGGATATATCTGCATACATTAATTAAGAGTTTTAAATAAATTTACCGTGGATTATCTTTGTACAAATTTCTCCATTCAACTCCATTCGTTCGATTACAATAATGTACATGATGTGGCAATGTGACAGCATAGCGTTCCAGTATTACTAAAACATTGATTAATATAATACGTTGATGAAATGATATGAATAGAGAATGATAACTGTTGAAAATTGTGGATCTTTGAAGCCGAAATAATGTTATAGGAACACTAAATTTATACTGAGGATTAATATAAAAATAATAATATATTTATTTCATGGACGATTTCTCATATATTCATCGATACACACTTGCTCGCGTCTCAGTACTTTCTTCTATACCCGACTGTTAACCGACTGAACAGTTTACATTCCTTTGTTTCGAAACGCTGCGCACACCCACATATATCCACACACTGATATTCGCATAAAGTATCTCTACTACGCATTTAACCCAGTCCAGCATAGAAAATTATACATATCTCAACAATAACAATTTAGGTATGGTAGTTATGTCACAGCTTTATGCCATGGCAAAGCTGTATCTCACAAAATGTGTGTCATCAAGATTGATTCAGGTCCTATGAGTCTAACTAAATTGAGGCCTGTCTTTCAATAACAGTATTCAGTGACAAAATATATCCTGTATAATGATAAAAGACACTTTGATAACTGCTGATTTTATAATTCCTAGATGGTTAGAAGTGGTTAAGATTGACGAATAAATATGACATGTGTACATACGCTAGTGCGTTTCCTTACAATACCGACTGTTTTTTACATCACGGTTTATTCTCATTATTACCTATCGAGAATAATCGGTGCCTACACCGAGATATAGTAAACATGATATCGAATGCTTTTTCGTTGTCACGTCTCGCGACCCGCGCGATCCGTGGCGCGAAAGTAAAATTGATACATTCTCCTAAACCGAGGTAATTTAAAACGTTTATTCGAAACCGTGTTTACAGTATTTGAAGTGAAAGGCGATTAAAGCCGCTAAAAGCTATATCTTGCGAAAACTCATCTAACTATGTTTTATATTTACCTAATTATGTTTTTATAACGATATTAAGACAATTTAAATTGTAAACAAAGTCGGCAGTTGAACAAACGCAAACAAACAAACAAACAAAAGTTGAGTCCCAAACATTTTCAAAAGAAAGACCCCGACGCTTTTTCATCTCCGACGGACATAAATAAATGTAGCGACTCAGAGAAGTCAGTAAATTAATTACCGTTCGTCTATCGAATATTATAGATTAATTATTCATTCGATTAATTATTCTATCGAAGAGTCAGTTCTCGTTTTGTTTATCGAAGAGTTAGTTATCATTTTGTCTATCGAAGAATCATCAGTTGTCAACCGAAGAATCATCCATTTTGTCAACCGAAGAATTTCATATCCGTCAGTCAATTGTCAATATCGAAATTGAGTAAGATTTCAATAAATCATTTTATATTGATAATCTACTTTCGAACAACTTTAATCCTCTTCCGTGTCAGTATTCCCGCACTTGACAAATTAGTCAAAAGTGGAGCTCATTGCCAGTTGCATTAAACGTCAGTTGACGCTACCTTCTCGTCGGCGACTAAATAGAATGTAACATTCGTGTTCCACATTTTGATGGTCACTTGCCCCCCCCCCCCTCATATCATTTTCGTATCGCACGCGATGTTATCGATTCAGTATAGCAGTAGCACTGATTCGCGATAGGATAGGCGTGACATTATGCGGGACTTTGTATGTCATGTTCTGAAATATCGAATTCGAGAAAAATCGGAATGCTTCTCACGCTCTTTACGATCTATACCACCCCCTCGGGACGATTTTAGTCATAAGTCCGCTTGAATAATAGCAAAATTTTAGTTGACGCTGGATTAAATAACCTTTAATTCAGGCCATTGAATTCATTTATCCGAACATAAAATCTATTATATAGACTATAAGAAAGACTATATGTAGAAAGATCACTATATAAGAACACGGCAGGTTCAAATAAACGGACTTCTATCTATATTAAATACAAATTACAGACGTTATAAAACAAATAATGTAAGTAATTAAATTAATAATTAAAATAAAACAATACTTTAACATAATCTTATATTAAGACAGAGTTTTGTGAGTGTGTGTGTGATAAAATATTTCTAAATATTTCTTTTGCGTTTCTCCGGGAACCGTTTTATTTACCTACGTATTCCGTAACTCGTAACAGACAAGCATTTATTCACTGTCCATTTTTCAATGAGAATCATACGTTTAACTTATAATTATAGCATAATTCTCACAATGTGATTCTACGATATATAATTCATAACTTTCAATGGTTGACTCATTCAAATTTTTTTAATTCTCTCTATTTCAGTAATAAACTAATATATAATAGAGCAGTATCCAAAATAGCTTGAAAAATGTTACCGTGTTGATAAAAAATACTTAGTTAGCCTTTCATTTATCTGGTATAAACTTCTCGAGCGCCAAAACAGGTTTACTGAAGTTCTAATCATAAAGGAAACATATTATGTTATTATGCATTTATGTATGTCACGTATAGATATCCTTTCAGTCAAGGAATTTTCTTTTAATTTCGATCTTGTTAGCGAAGATTTTTACATTTTTTTCCAACTTCATTAGATAATTTTTTAGATGTATTTGCGTGCCATTTTATGTTTTTTTAAATTAATGGTCTTAACTGTGCAAAACAAGTTAACATGGTATTGTAATACACTGAATCATGTATTAAATCACTATTTATTATCTAAAAATTATTATGAAAATCGTATTATTTAGAGATAAATGAAAACTTATGGTATAATATATTTTACTCTCGACTAATATTCGATATTTTAATGACAACTTTCTTCCCAAAGTTTTAGCAGGTTTGCTTTCATTAGAATTGTAAATAGCCTAGATAGAAAGAAAGTTTGTAAATTTTGTTCGGCATTCGTAATGAAAGTCATATAAATTCTTCGGTCCCTCTATGAGTAAGGAGACCATCGTAATAAAGACATACTCGTTATCATTTGCTTCCAAAACGCGAGTTTATGTATGCTACATATGCTATATGCTTGCACATATAATATATACTATAGGTACGTTCGATATTGCTACGAAGATAATCATTTCATTCACAGTCGTGTTTGAATACGAATGATACAATAGTAGGCACAGGAGGAGCCAAATATGCAAGGAAAAGGAATGCTTACTTACTCCGGTTTGTTATCGCAACGCAGTAAACCGATATCTGGTAACGTGTTTTGCTTCTTACAAGTAAAATGAATATTTTATATCAATACTGTTCTATAACGTAAAAAGGATATTTTCGTATTAGCAGAAAAATTAACTTTGCATTTTCTTAAGATGGTTTCGAAAATATAGTTTTCCTATTTCATCGAAATTGAATATAGCCGCGTGAAAATTTGCTAAAATATTAAAATGGTGAAATACTACGTTATAATTGTTCAACGATTGCGGATATTTATGCATTTACACGTGTAGAATCTTAAGTGGAAAAATATACAGAATATACATTTATAACACTTGAATTTTGGATAACAATCAATAACCAATATAATCATGTTAGATTAACTGTTCCTGCTTATTCTGTTTTCGATTATTTTGATTTACTCTTAGCTAACTATATTTATTAACTTGTCGTATTTTTCTTGAAATATCATACATATGAAGATCATAGTTATATCTATAGGTACATGCTTCTCAAGAAGCTTAACGTAATCGTATATAAATTCTAATTTGTGTAAAGTGTGATAGAAATAAAAAATAAAAAATAACAAAGATAAAAAAATAAAAAAGGTTCGAACAAATTTTATGATATTTATTATCCATTATCGTGTGCTCAATAGTCGAGCGTGTTACAAACGCGAGCATTTCCGGAAGATCATTGGCAAAGTGTACTAACCCCTTCGCTACGGACGACTTCTCCGGCGCGGTACTCCCACTGAACGAGCCACCGCGCCAAAACAGTGCAAGCTGCGCGAGAAAGGTCATCAGCGGCCACGTTTACACCTCACTGCAAACCAAGCTGCTGTGGTGGTGTTCTTCGAAGAAAAAAACTTTCCTCAAAACAGGGTATTTACAACCTTTTAACACACACACTTTTAATTACAATTTGGAAACAAATAACATTATAGAATATAATAATATAATATAATATAATTGTATGATACGAATAGCTTTTAATAATGGTATTGCGTGTGGTATTTTTCGAAACATGGTGTTACACACAGGCCAATATCATAAATCTGGCACTGGTATCGCGATTCGCTCCACAGTTCTCATCAATCGATTACAATCGACAACACACTTCGGTCTTTTAATTATTTTTTGCGTGCGATAAAGACGTTTCGTGTTAACAAACTTTTCATTGTGGAAAGAGGACAACATATATAATGCCCTCTTGTCACTTTATGTCATTTTATTGCTAATAAAAAGCTTGAGAATGTACAATACTCGTCGTATGTACAATACGTGGCATCTTACGTATGAAATACGTAATGAAACGGCACTGACTAATACAAACATTATATCTTATAACGTGTGCGTATGTTATATGCGTATTCGGACGAACTGTCATTGAATAGGTTTTGGAGTTCGATATTTAATTGATTCACACAGATTCAGTTTTTATATTCTGTATTTCACCACCATGTATAGCCATATGAACACACCGGATACACTCAGATAATTAACACGTGGCGGACGCCAAAACAAAAGAGTGTCACGTAAATAAAAAGAAATTTTAGAAAAAAAGAAACCTTTATTTTGTTTTCTTGTTTTCGATACACTTCCGAGCTCTAGGCGTAATTGTTCAAGACTGACTGGGATCATTTTAGGGGTAGTATTTAAATTCTTTTATTAGTGGGAGTGGGAAAAGGCTTCGATCGCATATTTCCGAGAACGGATAGAGTGACCGGATGTAACACGATGGTCACTCATGCTAAGGCGCTTGGAATTTCGCTATCTTATCGCTTTGTTTAGTAGGATTTCGTCTGTGACAAGAGCATCGTTAGTAGTCGTACCAACTTTACATGTAAGAACTAGTGATCATACCAACCTGGTATTTTCCTTAACATGAACAGTTTGCATTTCTGTGTCACATGCCGCGCAAGATGAATATCGATAAATCACAGTTCTGAATTTTTGCAAATGAATGAATATAATTGTTATCAATATTTGTTTATACAAAGCACTTTCTACGGATAAAGGAAATAAACAAAATAAATCAAATTTGAGATGTTATTCTAAATAAGAAACATCTAACTAGCATATATGTAATGTCGTAAATTTCGGGGTAATTCAGGTGATCGATTCTGAAGTCTGAAAATCGAGTTTATTGTGAAAATACTTAAACGAAATACGGGAGTAAACAACAATTAATACCAATCTATAACAGTAAACAATAAATAATAAGTTCTGTGCAATGTCTACCTGAAAATCGAGAATCGATTTTCAACGTCCTGAGCTACCAATCTTTCTTCAAAATCTTCAATGTTTTAAATAATTATTCTTTCTTTTGTACTCTTGTCTATCTCTGATGCTGCTCTCTGGCCGTCCGTTTGGCAAATAAGTGTCTCTCAAAATGGTTGTCCGTAAAACAAAAGAAAGTCGCTCTGTTCGTGAAACAAAGAAAGTTGTGCTGTCCGTAAACAGAGAGAGTTCCTATTACACTTGAATTCTAAGGTGTTTACTGATTTTCAGACATTTAGTATGCTAAAAATTACTTCTAGTGCAGTAATAATTGCCAGGCCGTTTTGAAGACCAGTGGTTCATCCGGTGCAATCATTCAGTGAACTGGTCCTGAGTGATATTCGTCATGGCTGAATTTCAGGAACAAACTTGCAAAGTTTGTGCAATATGTAAGTTGTAATCAGCGAACGTTCTAAGTGAAACAAATTCAAAATTTCAATGAAAAAATACCGGCCCTTTAGAGATTAATGAAGATGCACTAGAAAAATTAAGTGAAAGACCAGAAGATTCTCAAATCAAAAGTGAATCGCGTGCTTTACGTGAGAATGAAATTAATTTTGAATTTATTTCGTCCACAATTATTTCGCATGAATTGCTGTTTGCTATCTCTAGTGTTAGCAAAAGTTCACAGAAAATCGAAAATTTGATTTCACCTGTGATTTCAGTTTAGCCATACATTTCCTAAAAGGATTAAATAATTTTTTAACAAATTTTCAAAATAACATTTATTTTAGAACAAGGATAATGGAAATACATAAATCTTTGGTAATAACGACGTGGCTATACTAATAAGAATTAATATCTGGAAAATAGCTGAATGTCTTAAAATGCTTTTTAGAAGTTTTGAATTATGGGGTGAAATAAGTTTGTATTTTTATTTATTCGGAAGTTTGTTTGCATTATTTATTATGTTCATTTTAATGTATAAAATAAAATAACGAATGAAAAATGATAGCAAATAATGAAAAGAAATGTTCAGAAAAATGTAATACTTTTTTGACCTTACAAAGACAAACTTTGACATTGTACTTTTAGTTTCTAATCTAAAAAATTCTCTGCCGTATTTCGTTTCTAAGGCATTAAATACCCATATCAATCGTTTGTCTTCGGAATATCTATGTATTTGTATTATTCTTATTCTAAAGTAGCTGTTATGTCAAAAGGAGGGCCATTCAAAATAAAAAAAACTGTAAATCGTAAAATCATATCGTCACATCTTAATTACCGAGAAATAGAAGAAAATGAAATAAAAGTTTCAAAATGTAACCAAACCGTAATAGTCGTAAAAAATGCCTTTGTGGACACTAAAAGCGCTATCGCGTTGTATGTGTGTCAATGCATGTGTAGCGGTTATCGGGATGCTTCCATCGCCATGTCGGTTGACGTCCGCGGTTCGGCTAGCGAGAAAAGAAAGAAACCGTAAAACTAAAGGATCGTTCAAAATTGGCACTTTATACGTTCGTTCAAGTTTGTATAACGAGATTGCGACATTAATTACACTATGTACGTAGATATTAATCTATGTTCATTATATACTGAAACTGTAGAAACTGACTAAACCTCGATTTCAGTGACTTTTGTGTATGTCGTGCAAATCGATATTTTGAACAATTTTTTCCTGTACATACAAGAACTAAACTTGCTTAATTTGCGAGATATTCACGGAAAACTGCCGGTATCGCTTGAATGAATTCCGCATGTAGCTGTGAGTCCGAACAACGTATGCGTCGGTTGCTACCGGATACAATATTTTGTTTATAGTATATGTAGGTATGATAGAGCGGATGAGTGTTACGGGAGATTGAAATATTATTTAACTGCTAGGTAAACAAGGACGTCCGCTTAAACCCGCAGACTAAGTTCTCTTGTCTTCACGTAGCATTTACTGCAAACACATACACACATACACATACCTTTTGGTCTAAACTTACATATCTCGCAAAAATTGCGCGTATTCTAAAGCCTAAATCAAGGTAATGCAAAAACTGCCTAAGTCGAGTTCACAGCCAAGCCACAAAAACGCGTGTACTTGGCAAAAACAGAATGACCCGATGAATCACCGATCATTGCAAGCGACAATATAAAGGAAATTTATGTCGATTTTTCCCTAGCAATAAATAATGTCAATATTTGTGTAAATTTATTATACAATTATATTATTTATATAAATGTCTCTTATGGTGTACAATTACATATATTTAAATAATGTAGGAAATATTGCTCTTTTTATTCCTACATTCCAATTGTAGGAACACTTTTGCTTTTCACTATACATACATGCATGTATCTTAAATGTTATCTTAAATGTTATCTTAAGTGTATCATGTTTAATGTATGATGTGTGCATAAAAATCTTGTTAAGATGGCTTGTTAAAATCGTACTTACATATTTATTTAGTCAATCTTGAAATATAAATGCTATACGTTTATATTCTTATATATTCGTGTAAGGATGTGCGCAGGTTCCATGTTGTGCTGCTGAATTGCAGCCAATCAACGAACAGTACTGTAAACAATTCTAAATAATAGCGGTTGGCCGATGCGAGGCACCGCACAGTCGTTCTGTGGATTCGCACATGGTCAGATGTGCGTCGTGTTGAAGGATGCTTGCAATGTGGATATATATCAGTTAGTAATGAATGCTAAACAAAGAATTATAAAGTTAATCTGTTAAATTTTGATAGAAGAGAATGTACAAATACGAAAGATGTAACACTTGACTGACCATTGATTTATTTAAGGTAAATATTTTATATATGCTTATATAACTAAAGATTTTGCTTAAGTTATTCTAATATGAAACACATATGTTTTATATAATTTAACCCATATTGTTGTGGTATACCAAATATATCAAACCATATGTATAACAGACAAATAGATGAGATCGTAGATCTAGACGATCTAAACGTAGATCTAGATCGTATATAAGAGAAATAAACGTGTAATATGTATTATAAAATATGGAATTTATGTTCTTAATTCAATTATATTTTTATTAACTATGTGGACAGGTTCGTACTTTTTTATTTAATACAAATACACGACTACCTAGGAATATGTACAGAACCGAAGAAAATTCAGTAATAAAATACCTTTGTGATTATTGGTATAGTATTATCGGTATGACGATCGATAACGATTAACTTTGCAATTTTCATAGTTCAGTTTACGATGCGATATACGAAATTTGTTTAATTTCTATCCTTACTGACACAAAATAATAGGTTTCAAAAGTTCATGTTTAATTGTAAAATATTTTCCTTTTCCTCCTTTTTAAACTAAAATTTACAAATTTGCTACATTGTCGTAGTACCATTTCACCACATTTCATCATACTATATAACAACAACAAAATTTCATGTCTACAAAAAATGAAAACACATCGTTAAATCAATGCTTCAAGTCATAAAGCGGTATGGGCTAGATTTCAGGTGTCTATGAAAATTGTATATATTTGCAAATATGTATATATATGTTTATATGCTCTTTTTATATCATTGTCTTGTAAAATTTCACAGTAAAATTAAAATACGATGTATATATACGATGTATATATAGATTCTTATGGAATCAGAAGATTGAACTGCCAAGATTGTTTCACATGTATTCCAACAGTAGTTAATGAAATCCATATTGCTCATAATATATCACTGTTACATTTCATAAATTAAATTGTGAGTATAGATATAAAATTGTATTAGATATGAAATAACAGGCAGGAAACCACTAATATTGATACATAGATTTTAAAGCACATAGTTACTTATATATATATGTTGGGTTGGCGTTAGGGGCGTTTAATGAATCTTCACCAGTGTTGTTCATGGTTGTCGCACAGATGTTTATTACACAAATATGGCTGATACGAGATTGACAAGCGAACGCGGTAACTGGACGCTAATGACAATGGCCCTAGGTTCGATATAGCGAATCCACGGTCCACGGGATAACGAATATACTTTGCTTCAAACTCTAAGTCGGACTCGACTTACTACTCGTGATACAAGGATCGCTTGATTGACTCTTAGCTAATGAGATTGCCAGAAGGGAATGACTTTCCGTCGCGACGACGCTGCAGAGGAAAACTATGATGGGGTGTGCCTAAGGGCACGAGATCATCGGATTCGTCAAAGAAAGCCTCCACTCGGAGGGTGAGGGAAATAGACGCTGCTGTTAATTGGTCAATTTCTATGTTGGCGGTTAGAAAAGGATGCTAGCCGCCCTAGAGAGAGAGTTCCTAGCAGGCAACGTCGTACTTGACCAAATCAGGTTTTCCCATAACTTCCCGCAATAGGTGACAGATTTACGGGCTGATAGAATAAAGACTGTTTGTCAATCTGAAGGACTTTAGTTAACTAAGTCCTAAGATTTGTAACGGTTCCTCAGGCTATCTGAACATAAACTGTAAACGATGCATCGATATCTGGCGATCATCTTGCCCAAAGAATGGGGTCTGTGTGTGGCGAGCTGCGCGGCTGTTGGAATGTCTTATTGTCAAGTGTCTGTACTGCCAATTCTTTAAAGGAAAGCTATGTTACTTTATATCTCTGTTAGGTGGAACGTTCATCCCGTGACCGTGGCTACGCTCGGCGACCGGTTGTCGCCTCGAGCCTAAACTCATTGTCTCAAGTTTCGAATGACTATGTCTGGGTTATTTCGTAAATGCTACAGTATTGAGGCTTTTTCCAAATAATTCCAACGGGGGGGCCCGGTGTCCTTTCATCTCCGACGTATACGAACGACAGTTTTTCAATGTGTTAATATATGTTAAAACCTATCTTTGTTTGTATTAACATTAATATATGATAAGCAAACATTGAAGTATTTAATCTTTGTTTGCCCTTCTACTTTTTGTCATAACTTATATGTACAATTATTATTATTATTAAATGTACAATAATGTACATTTTCATTAATTTTAAAAACTTTTGACCCTCCAAGAACTGTATCAAGTGAAATTATATTTTAATAATTCAAAATATGTGAAGCGCTGATGGTTTATTTTTTTTAAACGTGTCAACGTTTTTTTTTATAAATGTAAAAATATCACAACATTGCAATGTTAAACTTGAGAATGTTCTTTTTTTATGTAGATGAGATTAAAATTATTTTTTTCTATATATTGTGAAACAGGACCAATTTGATTGATGAATGATTAACAGAAGAGTGTGCTTTAATCATGTATGTTAGGTAACAATCCATTAGAAAGTTTTAGCAAGTAAAACAAAATATATTCTGAGAATATTTTGCGAAATTCTGAATATTATTGCTATTAATTCATTTATAACTTATTAATAAATTACGTTATAAAAATAGTACAATTTTTTATTTGAACGCGGTATGTTATTTGTTTTAATCAAAATTTTCTTATTTAGAAGCATTTGATGAAATTCAAACAAATGACAAAATATTGTAACATTTTACCTTAATTGTATGCATTAAGTATATAATTCAATACGATACTCTTATAAAATAATCATGTATCAATTTTAATTTTTGCATTTATCTAATTTGCTTTAATTTCTTAGGATGCTCAAAGTCTTTGGATCTCCAGAAACCTGTGTATGGATTTCGTGTTATTCAACTAAACCTATTCTCCTGTAAGGTAAATCATTATAAATTTTCTCTTATGTTGGTCTGGTGAGACTTTTTTTATTATCTTTATTACGAAATGCATGTAATCATACGTTCTCCTTTTTATTATGCCGGATTTAAATGATGTACGGCGTGCCTTTACGAATGAGTGTTTACAAATGGCCATAATGCTGCTCGATGCGATAAGCGCTGTATTAAAAATGTAATTAAAAACATCGGACCAGCGGAGTGAGGTCTCTATTTATAACGTGCCGCCTGCATATAGAAAAGAGTAAAAATCACCGTGGCCTTGTCGCGGTTAGCGGTTGAACTCCAATTTGAAATTGTGTGTGTCGTGCAACTCAACTGTTATAGCCAACCGTCGCAATCTTGCTTTCGAAAGTTGATCGCGCCATTTCATTTAGCGAATGTTTTCCTTTTCCTCTTCTGGTAACTAATTAGTTACCCGATTTTATTTATTTATTACTTTTTTAATTCTTTGGTATATAGTTTACATAAACATAACATATTCCTGAAAAATATTCTCTTGATCCAACGAACTCTCGATTCCTGTATAACCTCTGCTGGTTATCTTGCGCACGCGTAACATTTACGTACACTTACAAGCATTGCCATTCCACACTTTTCGTATTCTTCTTTTTATACTATTACTTGAATATAGAATTATAGAAAACGTTTAAAAATACAAAAGTACAAAGATATAGAAAATATAAAGATAGAAAACAATCAAAATTACAGAAACTCAGATTAAACATTAGTATTTATATTCTACACTCGTTTTGTATTACCTATACATTTTTTACACTATATATATGAACCAAAATAGAATATATATAGAGTATATTTTATATAACATATTTCATGCCCCACTTTTTTTTATTCATCACATTTTATCTCAGACATTTTCCTTTCACAATTCTGTACCTCTACCAAGCTGCATATCATTTTTTAGTCCCCCCCCCCCCATATGAAGCGTGATCAAAACGATCGTTGAATTTTTTTCTTATTTGAGAAAATATTTATTTGTTCGTCTATATTTAAGTTATTCCCTTTGAATATGTGGCAGTAAATATTTCAAGAAAATCCCTACATCTTTATTTATGTATATCCGTGACCTAGAGACCTATATTACGCTGAAAATAGAATTGAGTGAAACAAAATTATTCTAAATAAGGAGTGATCCATATTATTGTACCCTTGTATATACATCTGTTTTGGGTTACAAGGTCTAGGAACATAGGAACTAATAAACAGATTTCTATTTATGTTCTTTCTAGCCTTTAGCTAAAGCTATAAGGTTAACTTCCTTGGTAGTGTCCTTTTGGTATAAACATATGAACGTGCTCTCTATCGATTCTATTGTATTGTAACACTAAGAGAGTAAGAATCTGAATCAGCATAAACTTATACATCATACTTATACCTTATTTTTTTCATTATATTTTTCTATTACAAATTCATTCACTCGTTCTTCTATCAGTCAACCTCAACAGAATACAATATATTTTTGCCAGCGTGCCTCTCAGTCATTAATACATTTCTGAAAGCACTTTCTCCTATTGTGCATAGTTCGCACAACGATTTTTGTTTTATTTCTTCATTCAAATAACCGCAAGGGAATGGATATTGTCTAAAACATCAGAATATGGGTTGATTTATTTTTGTCCTAGATTGATAAGAAAAATATTAGTCAGAACCGATGACCCAACGACGCTAACTTCTCCTTGTTAGGCTGCAGAAGTTTATGCATTACAATATACAGTAAATATGCAGGATGTTATGTATATGTACAAGTGCAGGATACATTTGATAAATATGCACTCAACTTAATCTTTGTTTTTAACGAAAGCTATTTAATTACTTCATACCTGTGTTAGGTATACATCCCTCCCGTGATCATGGCTACGTTCAGCGACCCGTTATGTCACTTCGAGTCCAAGCCCATTGTCATAAATCTCGGGCAAACATAATTGACTTAACTCATAAATAGTTATTTCTCAGTCTTATTGTTTAAGTACGGCTATAATAAAAAGTCTGGACTAAAGTATTGTGGATCTTCCCAAACATTTGAAAGGAAAGGCCCCGATGTCCTTTCATCTCCGACATATATTTACATTAAATCTGCTGGTCTCTACAACTTGAAGTTACTTGAAACTTTCTCTGCTGATGCAATCGAAATAGAATCATTTGGATCAGCTGGTAAAATAATTTTTTTGATTAATTCAAAATGCGTTGCATAAAACGTCGCTGCTTTTAATTAAGTACCTCATCTTGTTAGTACAGGCCCAATCTGTCGCGGAATATTTTCCATTTTTTTCTCGTATCGTGTTACTTGTAGCTGTAAGAGTGCCTTGCAAAAACATTTGATAATGAGGTGATCTTTGGTGTAGGACGTGTAGGATCCAACTGAACATCCTCACTTCTCGGTTACAACTCAACTGTTTTCTCGATGCTATTCGTTTCTTTCTGTCGCCCCTCAATATCCCCACTACGCACGTATCACGTCGGTGACACAAGAAATCACGAAATCGATAGATCGCTGGTAATCTCCTCGCGTCGCAGTTCGAACGTTTCACGAATAAGGTGAAGAAATTGAACTTTGTATATGGTAATGGAATTTATTATATAAATCCAACAGAATGACGGTTCAATGTGTTACAACAGAATAATGTGTCGAGCGCTAATTTAGGAGGGTTTTTATATCGAGGTTTTAGTCCCTTTGAATGGGTTATCGTCGGGTGTATATCAGAGGCGGCTATTTCGTTACTGTTTGGTTATTGTTTCGATAGCTGTGGTATGCAGGATGTTTCGTTTACCTGATTACTGAGCGGGTGGCCTTCTTGAGCGTGTGACACACGCGTTCATTAGGCGTCCGCGACCGTTGCCACGTACGTATTCTACCAAATATTCGGCGGAAGGACCGTAGGGATATCGATGGCTGATTACGCTTCGGTGATATACTTTGTACCGACGAAACCGTTGGAAAGTTTTGTTGTCGAGTGCCGCTACAGTAATTACCATACAGTAAAATCATGATTTTGCATACCTTTCCTATACATATAACCCCGACTCGGCTTTAGTTTTCGAGATATCCATGAAAAATCTTTTTAAATTTGCACTTTGATGTGGGCTAGATGCCGCTTAAGTTTGCTTTATGTTTATCGATGATCAGGATTATATTATATGCCCGTGCCACGATGCGTTTGTAGTGAAGAGAAAAACTGAACCAATAATCAGTTTTCGTATAAATCTTTATTTAATATCATGGACAAAAAATAGGTAACGTATATAAAAAGAAAGCGTAACAATAAAATTTTGTAAGGATTAAGTTACCATAAACAATTTTCAAAAATTTTGAATTCTATTTTACTCATATGTAACAAAAAGTATTCATTGGTTCGGTTTTGCACAATATTTTTAACAGTATAACTTTTTAACTTTAAAAATGTTTCTATTACTCTGTCCAAAGTCCTTTAGTCTGTTGAACCAGATTGAGTCGTTTTAACATACATTTTATTAAGTGAGGGACTCACCGCAAGGGGAACTTCTACGTTTTATTGATATTTTATTCTATTAAGCATTTTATAAAATGCAATGTTTCAGGAGAAGTTGTTTTATTAAGACTGCTATTTTTATTATTTAAATCTATTAATATACTGGTATACCGATATATCTTGGAAAGTAATTTAATATTAATTTACTCTTTTACGCTTTTGAGTCTGAAAATTGGATGAAAAAAGAAAACTTTATAAAGGTTGTTCTCATAGTAAAATGTTTTTTGGGACTATCCTACATGACGAAACATTTTTGTACATTTTATTTGCATTGAAATCTACGAATAATAATTTTCTAAATAAACTATTGGAAAGCACGCACAAGCATTTAATATCACAGGTCTTTTTCTTCCTCACTATTTTCTCGTAGTGTATATTTATGTTTCTTTTAAAATTTACGGTACACAGACGAATTAAACGACACTATGCGAGTTATATCCTTCATTTTTGCAGTTGGCCAAAGGACTGAACTAAAAATATAACTAAAATAAGTGTGATCCAACAACAATAACTAAAGAGAAACTAAAAAAGAAAAGTATATTGGAACATTATGATGTGCGAGATACTATTCTTGTATATAGAGAATGGCTCATTTAAATCTACAAAACCAATTATATTCTCAAATTATTTATTGATTCAAAGATGTTTCAAACAGGATTTGTTTGGTTCAGAGTAATGTTGGATATTACTGAATAAATTTTCGGAGAGTTCAAATAAAAAGCTTATTTTAATTTTATAAAAAGTTTATTTTAATTTGTTATTTATTATTTAATAGGTAAATCAAATTTTGCTCAGTTATGGTTGTAAGAAAACAGAAACTTAATATATGTAATTAACCATAAAAAACCATCTTTTTTACATTATTATTTTTTTACATATGGAGATGCAGTTCCGTTTTTATCAGGAATTATGGCATCGTTTGATAATGCTTCTCAAGATGAATTCTCATTAACCTGTCATGTATGTTACCGATTTCAATTAATTTTTGAGATATTGCGCTAATAAATTTACTGATTTTTGCGGGAAAACATTCCTCAAGTGGGTCAAAAACGCAGCTGGTGGTCTTGTTCGTGTCTGAAGTGTCACGTATCAAATATTGCATCTTGTGAAATAGGTACTATCGAATTATGTGAAGAAAGATATATATAGTTCCATTTTAGTTTTATCTTGAACTTCACGTTGAATTTCTTTTTGCAATATTTCTGAATACTTTTTGCAATCATCAATTTGTATGTTGCCGTGAACATTCATGCGGAATTGGTCTGCGAAACCGGGTCATTCGCTGTACGAGAAAATGCCGATTCGGCATGAAAATAAGATTTGCCTTGAAGATTTCGCGTATTTCTCATTGGGATTTGTGATTGCGTAGATTTATCTATTATATCTGTTGCACGAGCTTTGAAATTTTCGAATACGTTTTTTAAGCTAATTCGTTCACGCATTGAGTGACTGTCGTCCGTTTGATTTACTTTGGTTTGTAATTTAGCGAAGGAGACAAATTCGTTTCCTAGAACTTCTAATTGTACGCGAATACTCGTTACGGATGTTCCTTCCTCGTAGCTATCGAGTGTAGTTACTTTATATACGTTGTTCGTGGAACCGTTCATAGAACAATTCCTTAATGAACAATGCAAAATCAGTATCCGTCATATACATATCGGACGCAACTATTATCAGTTTGACTATTTCCATAGCATAAATCCTTTTGCCTTTTTTCCCTAGCCAGTTGCACTGCGTGACCAATTTATTTGTAATTAAACTCTCCACGTGCTTAATAAAATTATAATTATGAGCACCCCCTATACTCGCTAATTCGTGGACTTGCAAATTAATAAATTTTTTATAATCAAGTCAGAACTATACCCTTATGGTTAATGTTTTATTTGATTACTGCATATCTGAAATTATTTTCATCTTGTACGTGAATTTTCAGCTTCTGCAATTCTCGTTCAGAATTGATAGGAAATGAGAATAGATTTCTTATGCTCGGACGAATTCATATATTTTTTCTATTGTTTCTAATTTTGATAAAATTTCTGTTACTTTCTTTTTATACCTGCGGAAATCCTCATGGACACCCCGCCGCTTCTTAGAAGAGTGGCTGCGTAGTGTCGGACTATAACGACTAAAACCCCATGGTAGTTCGCGAGGAGGGGGAATGGGTTAACCGTTAGCGTTAATACGACCGATATAAGGGCCACTACATTCAGAGCACGTTGTCTTCCCTAAGGAGGACAAGCGTGCCTTCTCAAATGAGACCATGTGACCATCCTTGCTGCATTTGTTGTGGCTAGTTAATTCGTTTAGGTATACCCAATGCCATCGGGTCTAAAAGTGTTGCTTCAGTTATTAGATGTACTGCCAGCTGGAGAGGCGATTCATTGGGATATCTTGGAAATCTCGCTCCCGAAGACTCGTTAATGTATCGCCAATGAAAAAGTGACCTGATGTGAGCACAAGTGGATTGTTCGGATCCGTGGAAATGGGTGTCAGTAGTCGAGAATTTAAAATGGATTCTATTTTAATGATAAGCGTGTTAAGGTTATCGAAACGACGCGTTTGTCACGACCGGCTCACTTTAAAATCGGAGATAAAGATGTGGCGGCACTCGGCGACAATGTATATCGCTGAAGTGCCTAATGAACCATCAACATCCCAACGGTCCTTCCACCGAAGGCTCTAGAAGAAGGAGCGCGTGGCAACGGCCGCGGACGCCTGGCAGGTGCGTGGACGGTGGAGATGTTGAGGGATAACAGGGGAAAGCGATCGGATCCGATCGAGAGTAAAAAATCATAAGAGCTTCAGTCTTAAAAGGTCACGCTTAGAGCTCGGAAGTAGATTGTAAAACCAAGTGTTAGAAGAAAAATAAAGTTTCTTTTTTTTTTATTCTTTTTTGTTGTTCTTTTGCATAATTTTACGTGACACGTTTAAGGTTACGCTTAAAAGATTTTTGAGCGGTTTCCCACAACCCGCCCAAGTGCTGAGCCTGTGGTGGAATTGAAGTGCCATTGTATCTGCCGATCAGCTAAGAAGAGGGCTGTAACCTCTCCCTATGATCGTCTGATTGCAAGATGTCCCAAAGTTCCCGTAGCTCGTTGTTTATATGTTTGCGTGAAATCTCCGCCGAGTGATGAATCGTCCAAGGGCCGCAATGAAGGTTTCGCTCATGAGATCACTAACGAGCTCAATGTAAACCACGTTCACTGCAAGACACGCAAAAATGGCCATATGTACCTTGATTTAGTTGTGTTTTCTTTCCTTGATAAAAGGAAAACAGCCACCGGAAATGGGTTGGCTGAGCAGCAGCGGAGGTGCTCACCGTGCGCCAGACTTGATTTCGGCCGTCGACAGGCCAGTAAAAAGCTTGCACTCTTTGCGTTAAGGATGAAGTTGTGTGTAAAATTCTCACACGCATTTCGTTTTGTTATAAGCTTCCTCTAAGAACGGGTATTTCGAAAACGCTCGTGTATTGTTTGTAACATTTTCCTCTGAAGCAAACGGCGATTCGAAAATCGTTTCCCATACAGACTCTGATTCAGTGAATGTAGCTTGTATGTTAATGGCTCTATCCATAACACAATGTTTACATGATACTCAAATAACGTAAACAAGCGCTAAACCAACCACCAGTTCCGTCGCATTTCTGTGAAAAATTACATGCTACAACACAAAATAAGCTGTCATTCGAAACCACGGTTATATTGGCTATATGTTTATATAAACCTTTCTCCTCGTTTTAGTGTGGTGAATCGGCCTCCGTACTTACCGCATGATCTGAATCACTTTATATGTCTACATAGGAAGATTTTTAATAAATACATTAACGTCACTGATTTCAATATATACGTGGATGATTTTGATACAGTTTTTTGATACAGATATACATAAAAGTCAATGATTTAAATATATTGTAGTATCGTAAACGGTTATAATTAGTTTATTAATAATAAATGGATAAACAGATGTTAATTAAGCAGAAAACAATGGTTATTTAGCATGAACTAATCGCAACAACGTATTATAATTAAGACAACTAGATAATAAATTAACAACTCTCGTCAGCACAGATTCTACCCCTTGTCTTTTGTCTTAACCCCACCATGCACATGCTCAGCAATCGCTTGTTTATAAATCGCACGACACCCTCCTCCCCAGGCCCCTCGTCCACGATACTACACTCAGTCGTACTGGCAATCACATCTGCCCTCAAGGTACTCATCTTCGCTAGTTTCACTCGCATCGCTGACTTCGACAACGTCCCACCATTTCATGTGATCAGCCGCCGTGGAGGTCGTTCGCGACCTTTCGTGTTCGCCTTCTCGTTGTACCATGTAACGATCATTCCGCAAAACACTCATCACGCGGTACGGCCCAAGGAACTTCGACCGCAACTTTAGCCCAGGACCGCCCTGCGTTCTCTCGATCGCCACTAGATCTCCCATCTTGTATGTTGTCGTCTCTTTACGTCTCTTGTTAAACGTCTGCCTGTTTTCAGCTTGAATCTTCTCGATCCGTCTCTTTGCTTCTACGCACAACTTATCTCGCTCCTCCTGGAACATCGCGGCCCACTCGTCTTCGATCAGCTGCCTGATCTGCGGATTCTCATCCGCCTTCCAAACAACCGCTGGAACGGGGTAACATTCGTACTTCTGCTAGTGGTTGCGTTCAAATACCTCTGCGCTGTCTCTAGGTGTTTGAATCACTCGTCTGGTGTTGGCGCAGACAACTTCGTTAGTAGGGGACGAGTTTTAGGGAATTTCGAATGTTTTTTTTTTACCGAATGTTAATGTGATATAGATATTTGACACGAAATATAAAGGCGTACGTTAACAGTCTGTTGAATAAAGAATGCGTAATAAAATTGTAGTTTCTACTAGATTTTCATTTCTTATTCATTTTTTTCCTTTAGTAAAATTATATATTCATTCGTTTCTATGTGGTTATTTTTTGCGATTCATTTTAGAAAAAATCTTTTTATTAGCTCTTTTGCAATAAAAAAATTCGTTCCTCTTATGAATTATGAAAAGAACATTATGCGCGATTAAGATCACATTCATAATGTAAAATACTGTACAACAGACTATATATTTTGAATGTATGTTTTAAATTTTGTATGTACATATTGAGTTGGCAAGTAGATGATTGCGGATTTTGTCATTTGGTGGCATTGACAAAATCCGCAATCACTTAGTTGCCCACCCAATATTATCGTCTATATATAGACGGTTCAACAAGATGAGACAGTAAACGGAAACACTGTTCGATTGTTATGGCTGCAATGGTTGGACCGACATATACATATTTTACAAATTTTATTATATTATTATCCATATGAAAATTTGTAGTACAATAATCATTCTTTTTAAGTATTAAAACCGTTATTAAATATTTATTTAAGCAGTCTTAAATTTGTAGTAGATTCATGAAAAGCTAACGAAAGAATCACGTCTAGACTTTACAAGCATGCCGCAAAGTAACAATGTCATTTGTATTTATACAGCATTAGTCCGTCGTCGTCAGAGACACGGTGTTACGGAATCAGTCATCGTTGAGGAGTCGTCTTTCGTGTTGTATCGGATACCTGATGCACATTGTATAGAAATTTACTGGAACAATTCTTTTGTCTATCAAGCATTAATTGGTAATGTCTGATAAGTGAAGAACAAAATTTGAATATTAAAAGGTTGATTTCTGAAATTTCTATAAAGAACGATTGTTTTAGCGAGGTAAATATTTTACACAAATGTTTATAAAATGAAAAAATATTCAACTACGTACTAGCTTCGTATGAATAGTTTTAACCTAAAAATTTGTCCTATGGTAAAATAGTGGTGGAAATTATACTACATGTAAAAGTGAGTCATAAAAACAAATACAGTTTTCTTATTTTATATCTTTTTTACTTTTATTGCAAGTTTGATTTCTATACATATAACTGTTTTCAATTTAAAGAGGAATTTATTTTCTTAAGGACTTTTCATACAAATTTGAAAAATAGCTGTTGTTTTTGGTCCCTTATCTCTATCTTTATCCTTCTATTTTTCTGAAACTTTATCGGTTATTTATTCTTAATTTTTGCATTCCGAAGTAATTTATGTGCCGTATTAATTTGCGTGAATAATTTAGAGATATGTGAAATCTTGCTATATATACTGTTTGGTACCTACTAGAAGTGCATTCGATCTAATGTGGAAAATTCTTAATTTTAACAAAATAGTTTCAAATTGCTAAGGCTGGGGCAAACGCAGAAGTTTCTGAAATATGCGAGGTAAGCCGCTTCGCAGATATGTGTACATCGGGACAATATGTTACATATATTACCCCTTGCACAGTTTCATATTATCTTGTAAAATAATCATTCTTCTTTTAATATCAGTATCTTTTTATATTTTTATTTCATTTATCTGATAGGTTATAATATCTTTACGAAATTTTTGCTAAAATTTTCGCTGGAAATTTTTAGAAAACCTTATTCCTCAACAAAATATGTTTTGTACTATGAACTGTCGCATTTAAATAAGAAAAGTTTCATTTATTTAATTTTATTATTAATCTTATTTATATTTTACGTCAAATTATTTGTAACTTGTTTATAATTAATTAAATTAGAAATGTTTGTTTGTTAGTTAGTATAAAAGGGTCATAGCTAAGTTTTTGAGTTGTGCTCAGATTATTATAATTTGAGTTATTATGCTCTGAGCGTCATGTTGTTTCTTAATAAAATTCGTTAGTCTCAATAATCAATTTTCTATGTTCATAAAGATGGTGGTTGTCCATTTAAAAAATTTTATTCTTAATTCCAAATATTGCAGATATTCTTTTATTATGCTTTAGCTGTTGGTATCCAATATTCTTGGATATATCTATTGTATACTCAATTTTTATCCGCTTTATATTTTATCCTGTTTCCTAGATTCACTTCACAACCACTTTTGTCTCTCTGCTAATCTAACTTATACTATTATTCTTTTAGTTATTAACAATAGTTTCATATCTAAGCAACTCGCTTCAGTTATTTTCTCTGATTCTTTATATTTATATACTTCACCCTTGATAATCCTGTAGATTATTCTATTCTCTGTATTTGTTACGCCCCGAGGCTTACTATAGGCCGTGTTCATAACCGTCGCTCGCGGTACTACAGTGTCGCAGACAGATTGTCTTACATGACCGTCGAGATATACACAAAATAGCGATGAACGCATAGTTGTCGTCAAGCAGCGAGTTCTAGAAACATCGGTTCGCCTTTGGTCCGTTATTTTATCTGCACAAAGAAGGTGGTATACGTGATGAGAGGCGCGAACGATTCCGAAACCCGAGCGAGCGTGGTGGGGATCGTATCCCAGAGAAGGCAAAGGAAAAATTCAAAGGGCAATCAGTATCATTTGAGGATTCAAACGGAATCCATCGAGTGGTTCAGACGAATAAAATCAAAGTCGCTTAATCTAACGAATATGTCGAGAAATATCATAAAGTCGGGTCGAATTACTGTAACAAACTAATTGTATCATCGTTAAATCAGTTGTGACATTTTCATTATAATTTTAAATATTGATAAATATACAAGTTTATATTAACCCTGTTAATTCAGAGTTAAAATCATTTGAACTACCTCTGTTATTCTAATCGAAACAGGGGAACGATCGATTCGCGGCGTCGATTATCATAATCGTAGCGAGAATTTACGCCTCTCGCTGATGCGTTTTCCTCGCGATCGCGTCTCTTCGCAAAGGGTTGTAACATTTGGTCCTTCGAGTCGGATCACGCGCACCGGACGATCAAGTGAACAGTGATACAGCAATAAATCATACAGTGCCATTTGATCATATCATCATCAGCATCGCAGTAACCGTTAGCGACGAACCTCACGCCAACAACTAGAGGGTCAACTTCCGCAAGGAAACGTGTCTTACACGTCAAACCAAACACACACGGTGACGAGTAACATTTAAACTCACAACAACAAGGTAAGCTCGTTCATTGTATTGTCTTTACAATCCGCTATAACAATGGAGAACACAGACAAAATTACCTCCTTGCATCGGAGACGAGGTTTCTAAATCGGTCGAGTTACAACCGTACCGAAACGACTCGATGAAATCGAACAATCCAGTCAACCGAATAAGGCCTCTTTAACGGCCTACAAGACACTACTCGACGACACGTGGAAATGTTACAGACTCTTACAAGAAGAACTAAAAGGTTTAGGCGAGGAGGAAGACTCGCGCATTTCCGAAATAACAGACATATATTACGATCTAGTATTATAAATTACGATATAGTACGAATATACACTCTTATGGATAATGCTCCACCAGCATCGTCGTCGAAATTCTTTTACGACTCCTTCTCGTCCACAATAGATCGAAGCGAACGACTAACGCCGGTACAAAAATTCCATTATCTCCGATCATCCTTGACTGGAAATGCTGCGCGAAGCATCCAACCACTACACATTACAGATCTCAATTATTCAATCGCTATTGACGTTCTTAAAGAAAAATTTGACTGCCATCGTCAAGTCTGTATGCGCCACTGGGACTTGATCTTCGACTATCCGAAAATAACCAAGGAGACACCCGAAGTAAAAGTAAATCTTCAAGCGTTTGAGAAATTAAGTGAACCGGTCACATAAAATGGCAATGCACTTTACTTAACAAAAGAATGCCCTCATATACGCACTTGATAGACTTCTTTAAAAGACGGACGAACAGCGATAGAACAAGCTCTACATCAACCGCGACAGAAAGGGCGTTCGAACAACATCACCGTCAACGAGAAAACGCACCGCAAAGCCACACATTCACCACGACACATAGGACGTTGGTGTGTCCAACCTGCCAAGGACAACACGAAATCTGGAATTGCGATATCTTCAAAGCAAAATTGGCCAAAAATCGCTTTGAAATCGCCAAAAAGGCATCACTCTGTACTAATTGTCTAGGCAAACGGTACTCTCTTGCTCAATGTTTCGCCGGTCATGTAAGACGATCTGTCTGCGACTCTGTAGTACCAAGAGCAACGGTTAGAAACACGGCCTACAGTAAGCCTCGGGGCGTAACACTATTCTTGTTTACAACAAATTTCTTTGTTATCTCTTCTATTATTGTCCCGTTTAAGTTTATTGTTATTTTTATGTCATTGAGTTTTTATAGTTGTATTTGAGTTTGTCCTCCATGTGTATCTTTTTATGTCCAATGTTTTCCTGTGTTCTTCCTGTTTGCTAGCTTTAGCCTACAGTTTATGCCTTTTTTATTATCTCGTGTTCCAAGTCTATTCTTTTTGTATCTGTCCTAATCACATATCCTGTAGTATCTGGTACTAATATTAATAATATCTAGAACATATGATATCTGTCTGATATCCTTTTTTAGGAGACCTGTTTGTATCTTTTTTCTATTTCTGCTGAATGATGCAATTCCCATACTCTTCTACTATACAACAGAGTTGTCAATGCTCATCACTTTAAAAAATTTTATTGCTGTATTCGAATCACATTTTGTCAACATAATCAGTTTCTAAACTGTCCATTGTTCTTTTTGCTTGGCATCTGATAATAACTTTGTTACCACTTCAATATTTGGAATGTGCCTGTATATATAAATGATACATTCAAGCTATATCTCCATTCTACTATTGTGTTTAGTTTTTCTCATTCTTATCCTATTATTTCTTTTGCTATATACTAGTATTTTTATGTTACTGGTATTCACTTCAATGTGGGTTCTTATACAGTAATCTTATAACTCACCAATTGTATCTTATAAATGTTTTATGTTTCCTGACATCACCAAGTCATCTACATAATATATATCCCCTATTATTTATTTACGTTCCTTATTAATAAATTATTTATTTGAAAGTTGTAAAATATTAGATGTTGTATTAAGCTCATAAAAAGTATGTATATCTTCTCCTTTGCCTTTGTACTGTTACCTAAGCCCCTCGGCTGCTATGCCCCCCGTTGTTTTCATCGTACTTAACTACTCCTTTGCAAAGCAATGTTATGTCTTTTAGCTTGAAGGTACTCTTCTTTGCTGTAAAACTTCAACATTCAAAAGTTGCAAGCTTGTCTGTTTTATATTTTTCAATAAACACTTATAGCAGTTGTTGAGTAAGATTACGTTTAAGAGTGGCCAAGCTTAACAGTGTTGAAAGTCACTTAAAAATGTCCATATATTTGGAAACGTCAAAGACAGAAAAAGATTACATTAAAAGTACATGAAAGGAATTTTGAGCATTGTTTTTTTTTTTATGTTTTCAAATTAAAAATAGTATTCTCTAATTCTTAGAATAATTATTATTCCTAAATTCTGAAATATTTTTAGTAGCTTTAATAATTGTTTTCATTTCAGGTATTCAATCATTGTTACAGTTTGCAGCAATTTAGTTCAATGTTGGTTTGTCAACATTGAACACCGTTTATTTATTATCAGCTTCATTCTGTAATATAAGGATTCACAGCTATGAGGTGTGTCAAAAGTTATTCAACAAGCCGCAAGCTTTAATTTTGGATATTTTTATTCTGGTAGAAGTTTACAAAATTCCAAAGAAGATAATGGAAATCCATCTTAAGGAATTTATATCGCAAAAGGATTGATGATAAATTCTGTAGTAGGTTTAAGATCCTGCATGGTTCCAACCCTGTTGCTAAAATCCATGTTGATGTAATCCTAATTTTCCCAAATTTTCATCCTTATTTTTACACTGCGATTTAAGGCAAGGAAAATGATTGAAAGTATCTTCTTTCTTGTTTCAAATCATTTTCCCTTCTTAAAAGGGATTTTAAGACAGATAAAAAATATATTTTTCTCAGAGTGTAGCGTTTGTGATAGATCATGTATGATTTTTTCCTTTCTTTGCAATGCTATATCTAATATCCTTAAATGTTTCATATCTTTTCATTTACTTCTAACTCTCATCTTATTCTTCTGGTCTGCAAGTATAACTGTTACAGCTCTTAATGGTGTTTTGTTTTTATCTCTTGAATATATCCCGTTCCGTTTATCACTTTTAATTTATCGTCATCCCTTTGAGTTCATCTATCTTATCTTGTACTTTCAAGTTTTCTTCTTTTTTCTATCCATTTTGTTTCCTTATCTCCTATTATTTTTCTCTAGCTTAACGTACTGTATTAGGTGTAACTAAATATATTATTTGCCTTTCTTATCTTCTTTAATTTGTCTTTCATATTTCTCATTTCCCTAAACATTTCTATCTTTTTCAGGATTTCAAATTTCATACCTTTATTCTCTGTGTTGACAACTGTATTTTCTTTATTTATACTTGTTGTTATCTATTCTTTGTCTTTTGTCGCCATTTTCCTGTTTGTGATGTGTTTTTGTAATTTTCCTCTTGTGTTTCTTTCCTCTGCCATTTTAGTTAGAACCGTCTATATTTCTTGAGCTTTCTTTGTATTGTATTTCTATTGTAGTTTCCTATTATCTGCTTTATCTATTTCTGGTTGTTTATTTAATTCGTCGTTAGAATTTCTAGTTTCATACACCATTTCATCGTCTTGTCTTGTTTTTCTTTTATTACACTCTATATGTGGGATTCAGCTGTTACGTTCTATTTAGTCGCCGACGAGAAGGTAGCGTCAACTGACGTTTAATGCAACTGGCAATAAGCTCCATTTTCGGCTAATCTGCTATGTGCAGGAATATTGGCACGGGAGAGGATTAAAGTTGTTCGAAAGTAAATTAACAGTATAAAATAATTTATTTAAATCTTACTCGATTTCGATATTGACAATTGACTGACGGATATGAAATTCTTCGGTTGACAAAATGGATGATTCTTCGGTTGACAACTGATGATTCTTCGATAGACAAAATGATAACTAACTCTTCGATAAACAAAACGAGAACTGACTCTTCGATAGAATAATTAATCGAATGAATAATTAATCTATAATATTCGATAGACGAACGGTAATTAATTTACTGACTTCTCTGAGTCGCTACATTTATTTATGTCCGTCGGAGATGAAAAAGCGTCGGGGTCTTTCTTTTGAAAATGTTTGGGACTCAACTTTTGTTTGTTTGTTTGTTTGCGTTTGTTCAACTGCCGACTTTGTTTACAATTTAAATTGTCTTAATATCGTTATAAAAACATAATTAGGTAAATATAAAACATAGTTAGATGAGTTTTCGCAAGATATAGCTTTTAGCGGCTTTAATCGCCTTTCACTTCAAATACTGTAAACACGGTTTCGAATAAACGTGATAGTGATAGATCAATGCTATGTTATTATTGTTTTGGATTAATTTTACGCTATCTAAGTAGATGAAACCCCGGTATTCCGGGGCGAAATAACCTGTTTTTTTTAACGTGTTCATGGTATAACGGGTTTGACTATAGATTGTGGGCGATGATGAAGTTTATGATTATTTTGTGTATCTTTGACCAGTGGTCCGACTAATTTAAGAATGAAGAGTCGATGTGGATTAATTTGGGCTCTTCGTATAGTTCGTGGTTTGCTATATTTCGTAAATTCCGATTCTGGCAATCTATATTGTTCCTAAGCATGCCGTGATGTATTTTCTTTCAATGATTCATAATTTTTCCATGGTGTTGATACTTATGTTATGTATGTATGTAACAGATTTAACAACCATATATTAGAATGGTTGGTCTAATTAGTGTTTTGTAGCAGTGAAGTTTTATTGATTTCTGCGAATCTTTCGAGAAAGATAGTCTCTTATGAGGTATAAGAAGAATTTATCTGCTTTCTATAACTGTGTCTTTATGTAGTCGTTGTGATTTAACTTTAGAATTGAAGTTTAGATGGACTCCGAAGCATCTAACTTTGTTTGTATCGCAGATTTTTCTGTTGATATTTTCTGTTGTATGGAAGAATATTTTTGAGTTTATTCTCACGTCCATGTGCAACACTTTGGTTTGCCGGAGCATTTCCGCCCATACAGGGTGCGCCGTTAGAATCCGGACAAAAGAAGTTTTGTGCAGAAAGTTGTTTATTTAAGTCAATACACAAAAACACATGAAAATGTTGTTATATCTCATTTAAAGGGTCCTTGCTGAGAACTTTTATTCTATGTAACCACCCTCTGCCTCTATGACCTGCTCTATTCTTGCTCTAAAGCGCGAGCACGCTGACTTCAACTGGTCGCGTTTAATTGTCGCGAATTCTGACTCGATAGCAGCTCGTAGGGAGTTGACGTTGGGGTGCCTGCATTTATTAGTTTGTCTCTCGATAACGCCCCACACGTAATAGTCCAATGGGTTTAGGTCGGGACTGTTAGGAGGCCAGAAATCTTTCGACCAAAACATGTCCACATTGTCAGAGAGCCAATTTTGAACAAGATGACTTGTGTGAGCAGGTGCGCCATCTTGTTGAAATAAATACGGCCTTCCAGAAGCCGTAATTTCCATCCACGGCTTTATTACTGTCTTCAGGACCTCCAAATAAACCTCCTTTGTGATTCTTTCGCCTTTTTGGAAGAAGTGCGGAGGCATGACGTCGCCCCTCACTTGAGACAACGCTGAACTTTTCTCGCCGGAGAAGGAGAACCCTTCTCGAACCACTCTGAGGCTGCGTATCTCTTAGCAATGTCGTATACCGTCGATCTTGGGTAGCTAAAGAATTTTATAATTTCGACCGGCGTTCTCCCGGCGCGAAGACTTTCTATAATCGCCGCTCTTCTATCGTATTCCGGGTTTTGCTTAACGAGTTCTGTCATTTTGAGGTTATAGAAGACTTATTGACATATTTAACTAACTTCAGAGTCAATCAGCACAAACATCTGAATTCTAATATGGTGGGAACTACAAATTGAATTCTGTCCGAATTCTAACGGCGCACCCTGTACATTCGCCGCGGCGGCCGTTCTCAATTCTTCGGCCAGTTCCGATTGGGCACCGGCGAGTCCATTGGTCTTCCTCTTCTTCGCGCATGGCGCTTTGACGAGGACGGACTCTTCGTCCTCCGAAGAATCCTCTATCAATTGGCTTCCCGTTCTTCGTGGGGAGCGGTAGATCTCCTCGGCCTCCTAGGCCAGAGCCAAATCCTCGTCGCCGTTTCGGCTCGCGACTTCCTCCGCTTTTTCTTCCTGGATTTTTTTGGGTTTTTGTTTTGTTATAGTTCTCTTGTTTTTTGTCATCATCTATTTTGTTCGGCACCCATCCACCGAGGCTTCTGGGTGCCTTCTGGGTGCCTCCGATTCCTTGCGGAAAGGATGTCACCCCCGGCAGAGCCGCTTACCGTGGGAAGGCTAATACCGCCGGGGGGTCGCCAAGTACCCCGGGATTAGCCGCTAATGACTGATGCACCCATCAACCACCCCGCAGTGCCCTCGACTGCGAGGTACCCCGTCGCCGTGCGCCGCTGCATAGGATATTTTTTATAGAGGTTGTCATCCTCGCGGCACGGAAAAATGAAGGCAAGACCACCGGCCCATTGAGGCATGATCAATGGGTTAGGGTATTTGGACTAGGGTTCCTCGGGGTCGCACACCCGTACTGCGACTCGCCAGCGAGTCCCCTGAGGGATTGGAAGTTGGGAGGTATGGGAAGGGAGAAGTGGAAGAAAAAAGGGAGTCGGAATCTTGACGCAGATCCGGCAGGTTGTTAACTCGCAACGAACACCTATCGGATCCCCGCCGTGTGTGGGTGTAAAGCCACGTTATCTCCCTGTTCTCTTCCTCGGGAAGAGTGGGTTTCTAGCCCACGTCGCAATCCTTGTACAGTCGGCACCTTCCTCCGGAGCCTCCGGTTACTGTTCGAGAAAGGGTTTGCGATAAGGTGACAGGAGAGGAGAAGGGTGTGTGGGATAGCCATTGCTCCGTTAGCCACTGGCATACCAGTGTTTACCAGGTCCTACCGACTTGCAGGACGAGTTGGCATTTGGCACTGGTGGGCGTGAAGAGTGCAATGCCACGCCAGGACTTTCGGGGTCCACTACTTTGCGTGTCTGTAACATCAGCAATATCTTTCGTGCTCCTTCAATTGTTCACATCCGCAATATAGCACACCATACACCAATCTTAGTCGTATGCATTGGTATCTTTCAAATTTGGTAGTGGTATATGTTCGACGATTCTACGAGTTAATATGTCTATCTAGATGAAACCATATCTTGTTGCGGGGAAAAAATAAGATTGTGGCGGATGATGTTTGGATCGGTATAACGAAATGAAACCATCAAATGTGTTTAGAATAAATAATTAAATAAGTTCGATACCGTCGATAGACGTTCGTACAAAGTGTTTAAGAAACAGAATAGCCCGCTCGCGGATAACTTGATAACAACTTCGCGATCGTGTCCGCTTATTTATACTAGTCGGGGGGAGTCGAAAGATTCAAATTCGACTTGGAACAACGGTTGCCCTCAACGGCAACATTGTTTCTGCCTGGAGATAGATAATCTTGCGCTAATCTCTTATGTCGAGGCGGTGTCCGTGATCCGAGGCACAACAACATGAGTCGCTCTTGCTTCACCTCGTCCTATGACTCATGTGTCGCCACAACATATCTAAAAGATGGTCATTTGTTTTCTTATAGAACTATTGGGAATCACCGATAATAGTAAATACGTTGTTTTTTAGTTGTTTCGCACTATCGGTGTTTAGTTCCTCTATTGCTAGATCTCGCTTGACTGAGATTTCTATTTTCTTCATAATCCTTCCTGTATTTAAGATAACAGCTTCCAAAATTTTAACCAAACCCTTAATTACCATGGGGCTTATTACTTTGTTATCTTCTTCTTCCGAGAAGGAGGATATTTCCTCCACATACTCTTTGCATTTCCCACTATCGCCCCCAGTTTTCTAACAGGCTAACTTTTTGTTGATACTTTTGTCGTTAAGTATTTCGTATTTCCTTCCGTGCATGGAATAAGGTAAATAGTCTGGTTCGTTAGCTCAACCGGTGAGTCGACGTCCATTTCGTTCTCGTGCCCCATTTTAATTTTTCGAACTACACTCTGTGCCAGTCTCCGACCCGGCTTGAACGGGTCCACCTCCTTCACATTGCCCTTTCTAGTTATCGGGACAATCGGTATCTCCTCCAATGTATTATCCGTTCGAAGGCCTATCTTTTTCTCTCCTTTCTTCGCTTTCTTTACTCTCGCCAAGTGAATGATCCCCGAATAATAAAGATTTTGTACTGATAAGGAACGATATGGATGCATGTGCCAAAGTCTTTCGCGATGATCGGCTTCTAAAAGATGTGCGCATCGTTCTTCTCGGAGCTTTAGAAGAGATTCAAAAAACGTCCCTTCTTCTCCAGTTAGACTTTATCGGCTACCGAAAAACGGTCTTTCGCGAAATAATTATACTTCTTTACTTTCTTGGGCGGAGATGACTAAGAAGGATGATATGCTATTGCTCAGAGGGTCTCGATTCTAGAGCTTCCTGCTTGGCACGCACCGTACCTAGAGTGGTCTTGGTGGAAACTAGCTTTTTGAAATGCTCGTACGTACGCGAAATGCGATGTAGCAAGACGACGCCTAGTTGCGCGATAACGTCGGTCACGATGACGCGTACTCGATTGTCGTATCGCAGAGATCTAGAAGGCTCGATTGTATTGTACGCACAGACCGGAGACCCGTCTCGAAGGAACACTGATATTTAAAACACACCGTTGGCGCATTAAGCGAGAGTTAAAAAGGAGAGTACGACATGAAAAGGGCATAATACGAAGACGAAACTAGACGTGATCGAAACTTCTGTCTATTGTCACACATGCGCAGTCAGAAAAATAAACATTAAAAAATTAAGAACAGAAATTATCTTAACTTTTAGGCTGCACCAATTTTCACCCGAAATACCGAAAACGACAGAGTAAAGGCGTATACGAGCATGTGTAATTAATTTTGATGACTTAAATGCTGAGCACGACCGTGTGAAAAAAACTGAGTGACGCGCAATATAATCACTAGCTTTCGGAATTTTCATTTTTAAGTTATTGAACAATTTATTTTGCGTTATAATTTAAGATTTGTCTATCAACTATCGGTCGAGCTGTGGGGCGCACAGTGATCCTCAAAGTAAACGACATATGGCCGACAGCTTATCTCGTACAAGTCGTAGAGGACTATAATATTCGGAGACGTAAATGGCTCTGCGCAACGTTTCGCACGAGAAATTAATAGATTGAACGTTAAAGCAACTTAATCACTTAGGGAAATCCATAATGGCATATCGAAAACCGGCCTATGAAATTTCCGAATAGAGACGATTAATGTTGCTTTCAATCCTTTGCTTCTATAATGAAAAATAAATAAATAGAAACACGTATTGCTAATATTTATACATAGTTTACACACCGCGATTGTCCCAACCGCGAATATCCATAGCAAAGTTACACAGACACCACGATTGTCCTGACCGCGAGTTTTCGCAGAAAATACAATAAACTACAGTAAGAAGAGTATGAACAAAACTGGACTCTTCTTTTAAAATTTTGTAGTATACTGTGCAAATTGTCCATAGCATTCTGTGCTACATCCACTGCAGAGCAAATACGATGTTGTAATTTCTAGCAAGGCCTATTGCCGTTATACACCGGTGATGCGTACACACCTGTTCGTGTTTCATCAAAAGTAAGAATCAAGGGGATTTAGATCTGGAGACCAAGCACGACAAGACACGGGTTCTCTTAGACCGATTTACCTGTTTCCAAACAGCCAGTCTAAGTGCTCTTGCATTGTATTTGTGAAATGTGGTGGTACACCATCCTGTATAAACCACAGATTCGTACCCATGTGAAGAGGCTTTTGTGCAATAAATCGCTTATGTACATGCGTAACCATTCCAAATATGTCGATCAATTTCGACGATATAGCAAAGTAAATGATCAAGTGATTTAATCATTTAAAATACCGACTCAAACGTTTTCTGAATACTATTTATGAATTTGCTTCTCTGAATGTGTGTGGATTTTCACACATCCAGAAATGTTTGTTGCATATATTCACTATCCCAAATATATCAAATGATGTCTCGACAGTGAATAAGATGTTTACAGGAAAATTAGAGTTGCGCTGAATTTTGCAAGACATCCATTTGCAAAAAATCTTTTTTGTGTTACGTTTTCAACGTGGAATTGGTCGCGATTGTTTGAACGTGATAATACGATTTGAAATCTAGATTTGAAATTTCGATCGATACGGTAGTTGCTGCGACCAGAAACAGTCTAAAGACTATTTCAATTAGATTTGTTTTATTCACTATTCGAGTTGAGGCTTAACACTGACAGGAACGAATTAAAAGCTTGTTACACGTACTCAAAGCGGCAGCGCTATCTTGAATTATTCCAAGAGTCGTGCTCTTCGCGACAACTGAGTGAAATCTCGAAAGTTGTCTCGCGCTGCACTATTCGAAGATTCCAAACCGTTGTATTCTCTTTAACGATTCAGTCAATAAAACGCATGCGAGTGTGTAGCGTTAACTAGCGTCTAATGCAACTGGCAAGTAGATTCCTCATTTCGGCTAACCTGCTATGTGCAGTACGTGCCAGTATTCTGGCACGGGAGAGGATCAAAGCTGTTTCAAATACGTAATTGGTTTCGACAAATAAGATTTATTCAAATCGACTGGGTTATAACATTGCTAGGACTATGACAATCGCTGTCGTACAATATCGGTGATGGCGTTCTAGACAGAAAAGGGTGCGGCTCTCCGAATTCGGTCGCACTCGAGTGTTCGGGTATCGGTGAGTTCGAAGCGGAGAAACTAGGTTCGGAACTTTCGCTGTTTAATCCTAGTTCCTCTCTACGCTTCTTTTCTTATCTTTTGATTTCGTCCGCTAACAGTCGTTTGAACCAACGTTCAGCTCGCTTTTTACTCAGGTCACCCTTATCTCTACGATTCTTCCCTGCATTTGGAAAAATTGAACTTAATGATTCTCTCTGTGTGAGACCTGCGTGATTTCGCAAACCTTGCCCAAAGATAAGCGGTAAATCGTTAGCAATGGGAGGAGGAATGCGAAAATCCGTAAGTGTCTTCAATGATCGAAGACACCGTAATCCTGCGCAACGTCTTCGGCCGCGTTGTAATCACAGGTTAACACAGCGAATAATCGTTTTTATTATCTGTAGTTATGGGATTTTGGAAACAATTGTTTAATTTGTAATTACTTAGCGAAATTTTAAGCAAAAACGATGTCGATCGACAGCGGTGTTCTCTGTAGATAACACGCGTGGTTACGTAGGTGGCGCCCAAAGATGAGCAATATTTGCTAACAGTGGGAAAAGAAGAACGAAAACCCGTAAGTGTTTTCGATGATTGAAAACAACCGTAATCAGCGCAACGTCTTTGGCTGCGTCAGATCAGATTAACACTAGTTAATACAGCGAACGGTCGTTATGAGTTCAATATGCCTTGAATATCTTCCCAATTAATCATACATTTGATATTTTCGATCGCCAATTGTAACTGTCGAAGAATAATTTTATTTCGGTGCCGATTATCGTACAACCCCGAAATTAACAGAGAAGAAAGTATACAGAAATTGAAATTTTCACCTTAGGTGTACGTATGAGGTCGATCGCTTCCCGATGTACAGCTTGTCGGTCGGTCGCACTTTACAACTCGTTTTTATTTAACAAACAGCGCAATAAGACTTACAACTTCCTAACTAATTTGATTTCAGTCAGGACTACTAGTTGGTAGGTAGTTAACGGTTGTTTAACGGACTGTCGGGTGGAACCTTTCGGTCGACAAATTATAACTTTAGGAGTTACACTCTTGTTGACTTTTAATTTCACAATGTTAAACATTGGATGATGAGATTATTGGATGTATGTGAATAAAAAGGAATGCTTGGATAAATTGTAAGGTAGAAAATATATATTTTGAATATTAAAGTGTAAGTACAAAGTTCGGAATACAATTGAGCTGATCCAGATCCGCATGCTAGCAGCGTTACCCTATGATTGAGAAACCCTGAAGCCCACGTTGCCTGTCTACAATTTATGGTTTGCCTTCGACGCAGTTTTTCGTCTATGCGCTGTCGATGGCTGCAGTGTTTGAGAAAACTAAAGACCGGATGTAGAGTTTTCTTAGAAGTGGCGACCACTTCAAAAGGATGCTATGCTTACTTATATCTAAGTCTACCATGGAGTGATATTTACGTGACGGATTGCTCTCGTGGGAGTCGCAGTGCTGCTGTCCAAGTTTCCCATCGGTCGTACGTGACAGAATGTGGATACTGTAATCGCTTATTTTCTGCTGAAGTTTCGTCTGCGATGTTTCTGGAACCTTTCATGCTGACGTTAGTGGGAACGCTCAAGGTACCGCTGGTATGTGTTTCCTTGATCTCTTAGTTTCCCACTGACACTGCGTGAGAAGACGTCGCCTGATTGTCGCACAGAATGTCGTGGTGGGAGGAATCGTGGCGGGGCGGTTGCGCATGCAGAGCGGTGCACGCCAATGACTGTCCCATTGTTCCGCCGGCTTTGATCGCGCAGCACGTGTTGCTTCGAGCTCCTCAATAAGGTCTTCCTCCACCAAACATTAATGTGTTTGTCACAAGTTTTGTTTAATGTTTTCTGAAAAGTGGTGCGAAGTGGACTTACTGGTCATAGTACGTTCTTTCTGATAAGCGTTCTTCAATTATGCACACGGAGACGTCTACGTCTTTAAGCATCTGGTGAAGGTATGTAATTTTAGAGTCCGAATTTGCCCCTCGCTCGTTTTTTGGTTGGTCTTATAGTATTTTCCCTTTTATTCGTATGTACCTATATCTTGTTAGTTTATTAAAGTATTTTATTTTGGTTATACCATGTGTGCGCTAATCGCATGCTGTAGCTTTCGCTTGTTTCCGTTACGGCACGTGTGATGCGCGGGACGTGACACCTTCAATCATGAACACAGAGGCGTCTATGCCTTTGGCATCTGATCCAGTTGTAAAGGCATGTAATTTTACATTCTGAATTTATCCCTCGCTCGTTCTTTGGTTGCTATTTATTTCTCTCCATCCATTTTCTTGTGCAAAAGCGAGAAGCTTTTTTTCTAGCGCAAGAAGAGGGAGCAACGTAAGCGATATAAACCAAACGGTTCGAGAAGACGTGGTAGACGTGTGGGTTTGAAGTGCCGTGAGCAAGAACGAAGGTGGAACAAATTTATGCTGGTTAGATCATTAATTAGCCTTGTTTAATAATGTAAATTCCATAATGTAAATTTCGTATATTTTATATGTTCCATAATATGTATATGTCGGGTTAACGTTATGATTAGGGGTTAGGGGCGTGTAATGAATCTTCACTGGAATTGGCCATCGTAGTTATACAATCGAGGTAATCTTGATTTGAGCCTAACTCATTGTCTCAAGTTTCGGACAACTGTGTTTGGATTATTTTGTAAATGCTACAGCATTGAGGTTTTCCAAGTAATTCCAACGGGGAGGGGAGGGTGTCCTCTCATCTCCGACATATATATGTCGGGTTGACGGCAGGGGTGTATAATGAATCTTCACCAGTGTTGTTCATGGTTGTCGCACAGATATTTATTACACAAGTATGGCTGATACAAGATTGACAATCGGACGCGGTAGCTGGACGCTAATGACAATGGCCCTAGGTTCGATATAGCGAATCCACGGTCAACGAGATAAAGAATATACTTTGCTTCAAAGTCTAAGTCGGACTCAACTTACTACTCGTGATACTAGGAACGCTTGATTGACTCTTAGCTAATCAGATTGCCAGAAAAGAATGACTTTCCGTCGCGACGACGCTGCAGAGGAAAACTATGATGGGGTGTGCCTAAGGGCACGAGATCATCGGATTCGTCAAAGAAAGCCTCCACTCGGAGGGTGAGGGAAATAGGCGCTGTTGTTAATTGGTCAATTTCTATGTTGGCGGTTAGAAAAGGATGCTAGCCGCCCTAGAGAGAGAGAGTTCCTAGCAGGCAACGTCGTACGTGACCAAATCAGTCTTTCCCATAACTTCCCGCAATAGGTGACAGATTTACAGGCTGATAGAACAAAGACTGTTTGTCAATCTGAAGGACTTTAGTTAACTAGGTCCTAAGATTTGTAACGGTTCCTCAGGTTATCTGAACATAAACTGTAAACGATGCATCGGCATCTGGCGATCATCTGGCCCAAAGAATGGGGTCTGTGTGTGGCGAGCTGCGGGGCTGTTGGAATGTATTATTGTCAAGTGTCTGTACTGCCAATTCTTTAAAGGAAAGCTATGTTACTTTATATCTCTGTTAGGTGAAACGTTCATCCCGTGACCGTGGCTACGCTCGGCGACCGGTTGTCGCCTCGAGCCTAAACTCATTGTCTCAAGTTTCGAATGACTGTGTCTGGGTTATTTCGTAAATGCTACAGTATTGAGGCTTTTCCAAATAATTCCAACGGGGGGGACCCGGTGTCCTTTCATCTCCGACATATATATATGTCGGGTTGCCGTTGGGCCTTGGATTAGGGGCGTGTAACGAATCTTCGCCTGGATTGTTCATCGTTGTTGTACAATCGAGATAGCGTTTATTATCACAGATATAGATAGTATAAGATCGACAAGTGGCCGCGGTAACTAGACGTTAATGACAATGACCTTAGGTTCGATATGAGGAATCCACGGTCCACGGGCTAACTCTTTGTTAAACTCAGAATATATTTTGAAGCACAAGGTAACGATCGCTGTGACGCTCGGTACATGTACTGCCCTTAAAGACGATGTGTAACTCTCCAAGGAGATCGCAAGAATAAATGAATGGTGAAAACTTTCCTCTCCTTACGATCGCGTTCGTTTTGTTGAATATTGGCCGGGGATACCAACAAAATTGCAGCCGGCGTTGCTAGGCAGACCCGCGTAGCTGCGACATTGCTCCTGCTCGGGGTTTGACTGCTAACACAACGTGTGTCATTATGTCATGTACATTAGGATCATGCCTCCGAATAAAGGAACACAATCGCTGTCCTGTCATGGTAGTACTTACGCCGCCCAATGTCACGTTTATGTTCCAATCTATATCTTGTTAGCCCTTTATTAAAGTATTTTATTTTCGGTCGGCTCGTGGACCGTTGGAAAAGGCTGTGACGACTCGACGGTCGAACGCAAGGTGCCTCTCGCCGGTCGCAACCGTGATGGCACGGTTTTTGCAACGGCGGCAGCGTCCGTGGCCGGGGCCTCTCGAATTCATCTATCCGCGCGTTGTCGCAGCTGTCGCTTAAAAATTCTACAATTGACTTAAAATACAAGAAAACTTGTTGATTTCCGAATAGAAGATCGAGTTCTTTATTTTCACTCAATTTATACAATACAAACAGTATTTGTGGTTCGCGAAGATAGACTTTCTAATATTCAGGCTAACACGGATTTATTCAGACTGACTTGGATGATTTTGAACGGAGTATTTATATTCTGTATTCGTTGGAGTGGAAGAAGGCTCTGGTCGTACTTATATATTTCTAAGGACGGCTAGAGTGACCGAATGCCACCCAGACGGCTGATAACGAATGCTACCCGGACGGTAATACGTGATAAAGCGTTTGGAATTTTAACTAATCGCATAGTTAGAAGAATTTCACCAGCGACATTCCCCCCTTTTTAGATTGAACTTGGTCCCTCAAGTTTTCTTCAGAAGGCTTTTATGGAATCGGATTCGACGTGGCTTGAAAATCACAGCTGATTCCTCTTCTTCTTCGAGGTGGCATATGTTGTTCGGGATACAGATGTTGGGTGTTGCGGTCAGGGCGCTTGGTGCTGTTGGGGCTGTCGCATTGTGGCTGCTGATTACGGTTTCATTTCGGCAGCAAATAGATTGATACATAAATCGCTAATGTCCAATACTACAATAACATTGGCTGTATCGCTATACAAGTATTCTTTTCTTATGTTTTCTACGAATACAGAGTTTCCTTCTAAGTAATATTTATTTGCGCGGATACTATTCCGACAAAGAGGAGCGTCGACTTGGAAAGTAAGGTTTTAAACGATTACCGTGTATCTTTTTGTCTTGAATCAGGTAGTATGGAGTGCATACTTTATCAATCGTGTATGGTCCTAACCATTCCACATCAAGTTTATGCATTTTATGATCGTTATGTACTAAACCGGAGTATCCTTCTTTGAACACTGATTGAGGTTTCATAATTTTACGTTTTTGATCGCGCTGATATCGCTGTTTGCTATTGATCAATGTTTCGCGAGCGGTTGGAGTCTAGAGACCTATTCTCTTTTGCGGAACGTGACTTCCACCCACTTTGATATGTTTGATTTGATATGTTTGATTTTGAACTCGTCTTCGTACTGTTGCATCAAACTAGATACAAAATTTAGTCCGCGGTCGGTTAGTATCTTTTCTTGGAGCGGAAAAGATATAAATGTAATGATTCAAGAGTGCGTCCCAAATTGTTTCCGTTTGCTGAGTCTTTAGTGGCACGAGTGTTCAGTATTTTGTCAGTTCGTCATATATGGATAGAATGTACTGATTGCCTTTCTTTGTCATTCTTCAATGGGCCTAATAAGTCCATACCAATTTTATCGTTTGTTTCGAGGGGTGTGTCGGTGATACAAGGTTCTTCACGCGGTCTGATACGCGTAGTTTTAGATGTTTGGCAGGTGTCACATGATTCTACGTGATGTTGTATGCGTATCATCAAATCTGGTACTCTGTGCCATTCACAAATGCGGTCGTATGTCTTTTGTATACCGGAGTGTCCTACAATATCGTGATTTTCTTTTAATAATTCGTCTATTTCCTCGTCGCTATATGTTTGGATTGGTTCCCATGCAAAATTTAATTCTTCCACGATGTCGTGCAAGAGTAATAAAACTCGTTTGATGGCGTTCTTCTCTATGAATCTCTTGTCGCCTATACCTATCTTCTCGTCTGTATGAATAATTTAGTTTAATTTGTTTAACTATTTGATTCTGTCGTAATTTCCTAGCTCTGTTTTGGATAATTGATAGAAAGATTTACATGTCAGAACATGTGTTCTAGATAGTGCGTCGGCTGCAGTATTACCTTTTCCTTTCGTATATTCTATTTCGTATATTTCCTTCCGTATTTGTATTCTTCTAATTTTAGTCGCCATTTCAACAGGCATGATGAGGGGTCTTTGCAGTTCTGTAGCTATTTTAGCGCTTGGTTGTCGGTTCGGATAAATAATTTCCGGCCTAACAGATATTGTCGGAGGCGTTTCACGGCCCATACGATTGCTAAAAGTTCATTTTCAGTTGTGGAATAATTTCGTTCCGGTGGATTCGGAGTTCGTGAGATATAACAAAATGGATGTCCGTCTTATGATGACATTGCACCATCGTTACTGGCGTCGGTTACTCTTCAATCGACTGTCCGAATATTATAATGTCGTCTAAATGTACAAAGCAATGCTTATTTATGAGTCCCCTTAGCGCGGCATCCATCATGCGTTGGACCGTTGCAGGTGCATTCTTTAAACCGAATGGCATTCTATTGTAATGGTAATAGTGTCCTTGTGGTGTGGAGAACGCCGTGTATTTCTTAGAGTCTGTGTCCATTGGGATTTGGTGGAATCCGGAGGATAAATCGAGGGCTGAGAAGAATTTTGCGTTGCCTAGTTGGGATAGTATGTCGTCTATGTCAGGTAATGGATATGCGTCTTGGTCAGTTAGCTCGTTTATTTTTCTAAAGTCTATTACAATTCGCCATTTCTGTTACCCTGAGGCGTCTGCCTTTTTTGATACAACCCAGACTGGTGAATTGTAAGGAGAATCAGATGGTTCTATGATGTTCTTTCGTAGCATTTCGTCAATTTGTCGTTTGATTTCTTCTTTGTGGCATTCAGGCGGTCGGTAAGATTTTGTGTTAATAACCTTATTCTTTTAACGTTATTGTGTGTTTAGCAAGGTTAGTGCATGTTAAATGGTCGGTCTCTAAATTGAATACGTCGTGGTAAAACAGCAATATCTTTTCGATTGGTTCGCGGAGAGCTTTCTCTATATGCGAGAGTCAGACTAAATCTTTAAATGTGGAGGCTTGATGGTATGTATTTGAATTTTCGATAAGATTGGTTATTTTGGCTGGGCACTCGCTACCATTGATAAAGCTCATCGTTGTCGATTTTCCTCCCAGGTAGACTGTTTTTGACACTGCTTGTTTTGGAGGTACGTCGTTTCACTGTTGTAGTAAGGGAATATTATCGTCAAGTTTTATTTGTTGATTTGAGAGTTCAAATTTGAATTTAGATAGGGGTGGCAAACCGAATATGCCGTCCTCTATATATTATCGTCTACTGCAAAGAATTCTAAAGTTTCACCGAATAATTTTACCCAGTCGCGTTCGTTAGTGTTAAATCTAGAGTGCCCCATCGAGAATTTTCGTTCTTTTACTCTTCTCGGTTGTAATACGCATCTTCGTTTCAGTACGTTAATTCCTGCTCCGCTGTCAACGAGGAATGTATGTCGTCGTCCGTCGAATCGTAGAAGCACTGTGGGTAGTTTTCCTGTTGTGGCGTTAATTCGTAAGTCTGGTCTATTGGTTCCTTTGTTTCTTCCTTGTGTGTCTCGAGTTTGTGGACTGCTGGTGATCTCGGAAATTGGCTGAGTGTTTGAAAATTTCTACAATGACCAGAGACATGTCCGATTTGATTACATTTAAAACACTTCAATTGAGTCCTTTGGGCGAGTGGCATTCGTTCAGCTTGCTGGAAGTTTCTTGACATTTGGTGTTAGGTGTTATAGTTGGTCATCGCTACTCGGGGAATCGTGATCGTTCCATTGGTCTTGGTCGTCGACTTCGATCTTGCTTGAAGTATCGCTCAACGTCGGCGGCTTTCGTTTCGGCTTCGACGATATTGTATGGTGGATAGGCGAGTAATACTTGTCCTATTTCGGTTTTTATGCCTCGAGTGAAATCGGTTACGGAGTCTCTTAGAATTCTATCTTTCATTGTCCGTCTAGTAATTTCATCACAATATTCGTTTTTTATACTGTATTGAAGCTGATTGAGCGCTCTGTGGAACCTGATGATATAGCTTTGAACACTTTCATCGTACGCTGTCTTGTTTCGCGTAACAACCTAACGCCAAGGCGCGCCGCGATAATGTGCGGATATCTGGTTGCCAGCCTGCCCGCGGTAAGTGGTCCGGTCGGGGAGAGTGTTACACGACGTAACATACTCCCGCCGTTGAGAGGGTACCGATCAAAATTAGAAAGGTGTGAATAATGTCGTGAGGTGGGTCACTCATTAGACTGCGTTGCTGCTGATTATGTCGGAGTCATCTGGCGTCGATCTGTTCGGTAGTGGTACCATCCGCTTGATGCTCCGATCCAGGGTGTTCGTTGCCGTTCGAACGGTAGCCGATGAGATGATGGCATCGTCGTCGGGGCAATTTCGATGGTACGGCCGAAGGGCCGTTGCGTTGAAGGTGCGTTGTCAACTTTGTTGTTTAGATCGTTGTGGTACTCGGTATTGCCCGGATCTTCGCCGTTGAATTTCACGATCCATGAAGTGTCGTGATATAGTTCGGCCCATGAATTATTGTGGAACACCTCGGCCCAGGAGGTGTCGTTATACATTTCACCGATTTCATCGCGGCAAGTGCGATTCACATGTAGCTGAGTTGGGGAAGTTTGAAGGCGGTCTACAAATGATTGGGTGACAGGGCTCCCGTACGCACCCGTAGCGCGTCTTCTTGATGATGTTTGATGGTTGTGCCGGCGTGGCACCACTATCTATAAAAGACAACATGAGTGACGATTTACCTTCTGTTTGGTTCAACTCCTTCCACCATATTGGATACAGTGAGTTAGGATTAACAGTTGCAGGCATCTGTAGCCACCCTGCTTTATTGCGTTGATGATTAACCAGTTCCGTATCTTTCTGGAGTTGTCCTTTTGATATTTTCATATGGTGAGGTAGAGCGCCCGATGGTTCCGCGTAACCCGGGGTATGCCTAAATCTCAGTGTCTGAGGGCTGAGATGGTGTAGGAAATGCGATGATGCGGTCTTCCTGGTGACTGCACAAGAGGTAGGCCAGATGAACCAGTTTGATTGTTTTGAATGTTCTTCGTATTGTGAAGGTTTGGGCATTGGAGACTGTCCTGGTTTTGATAGAGCCAAGGTCGACGCCAGATTAAACGTGGTGTTCAAAGAGTTGCCCGATGTAGCGATGGAGGCAATAATGTGGAAATTATTCCGATCCGGATCACTCGCGCGTGTGGACTCTTTCGGCTGTGGCGAAGGCAGAGTCTTCAGATTATTTTTCGGAGATTGAGTTTCCGGCACGATATTTGTTTTATGTGTTACATGTGCCATGATGCAGGATAGGTTGTTAGCCTTCGGAGTGTTGATCGAGGAGAACCTGTTCCTTGATAAATCGGCCATCGTGGACTCCGGAGAGTTTGTCGTTGATTTCGACTTCAAATTGATCTCGGTGTCATTG
>NW_026869781.1:0-46746 GCF_905332965.1 Bombus pascuorum | reverse complement strand
AAATATATATTAAAGTAAACAATCAGAAGTATCGATATTTATTGAAAGAAAATTAATGAAATATGTTCGTTATAATGTTTGTTTTTTTAAATTTAAGTTTTAAATTTAATAATTTTAATATAGTAGTAAAATAATTTCATAATATAAGAATTTAGATTTCCAATGGTAGAAATATTATTTTCAAAATAAAAATTAAATAAATTAATATTTATCAACTTAAAATAGATGATAAATGTTGAGTTTTAAGTAAAATTAGAGGGGAGATTGAATCTAAAAATTGAAATTTATATTAAAGTAAACAATCAGAAGTATCGATAGTTATTGAACAAAGATTATTGAAAGAGGTTCATTATAATGTTTGTTTTTATTAAATTTAAGTTTGATTTAATAATTTTAATATAGTAGTAAAATAATTACATAATATAAGAATTTTAATTTCCAATGGTAGAAATATTATTTTCAAAATAAAAATTAAATAAATGAAAATTTATCAACCTAAAATAGATGATAAATGTTGAGTTTTAAGTAAAATTAGAGGAGAGATAGAATCTAAAAATTGAAATTTATATTGAAGTAAACAATCAGAGGTATCGATATTTATTGAAAGAAAATTAATGAAAAATGTTCGTTATAATGTTTGTTATTATAAAATTTAAATTTTAAATTTAATAATTTTAATATAGTAGTAAAATAATTTCATAATATAAGAATTTTAATTTCCAATGGTAGAAATATTATTTTCAAACTAAAAATTAAATAAATTAAAATTTATCGACTTAAAATAGATGATAAATGTTGAGTTTTAAGTAAAATTAGAGGAGAGATAGAATCTAAAAATTGAAATTTATATTAAAGTAAACAATCAGAAGTATCGATATTTATTGAAAGAAAATTAATGAAAAATGTTCGTTATAATGTTTGTTTTTATAAAATTTAAGTTTTAAATTTAATAATTTTAATATAGTAGTAAAATAATTTCATAATATAAGAATTTAGATTTCCAATGGTAGAAATATTATTATCAAAATAAAAATTAAATACATTAAAATTTATCAACCTAAAATAGATAATAAATTTTGAGTTTTAGGTAAAATTAGAGGGGAGATTGAATCTAAAAATTGAAATTTATATTAAAGTAAACAATCAGAAGTATCGATATTTATTGAAAGAAAATTAATGAAATATGTTCGTTATAATGTTTGTTTTTATAAAATTTAAGTTTTAAATTTAATAATTTTAATATAGTAGTAAAATAATTTCATAATATAAGAATTTAGATTTCCAATGGTAGAAATATTATTTTCAAAATAAAAATTAAATAAATTAAAATTTATCAACTTAAAATAGATGATAAATGTTGAGTTTTAAGTAAAATTAGAGGGGAGATAGAATCTAAAAATTGAAATTTATATTAAAGTAAACAATCAGAAGTATCGACAGTTATTGAACAAAGATTATTGAAAAATGTTCGTTATAATGTTTGTTTTTATAAAATTTAAGTTTTAAATTTAATAATTTTAATATAGTAGTAAAATAATTTCATAATATAAGAATTTAGATTTCCAATGGTAGAAATATTATTTTCAAAATAAAAATTAAATAAATTAATATTTATCAACTTAAAATAGATGATAAATGTTGAGTTTTAAGTAAAATTAGAGGGGAGATTGAATCTAAAAATTGAAATTTATATTAAAGTAAACAATCAGAAGTATCGACAGTTATTGAACAAAGATTATTGAAAGAGGTTCATTATAATGTTTGTTTTTATTAAATTTAAGTTTGATTTAATAATTTTAATATAGTAGTAAAATAATTACATAATATAAGAATTTTAATTTCCAATGGTAGAAATATTATTTTCAAAATAAAAATTAAATAAATGAAAATTTATCAACCTAAAATAGATGATAAATGTTGAGTTTTAAGTAAAATTAGAGGAGAGATAGAATCTAAAAATTGAAATTTATATTAAAGTAAACAATCAGAGGTATCGATATTTATTGAAAGAAAATTAATGAAAAATGTTCGTTATAATGTTTGTTATTATAAAATTTAAATTTTAAATTTAATAATTTTAATATAGTAGTAAAATAATTTCATAATATAAGAATTTTAATTTCCAATGGTAGAAATATTATTTTCAAACTAAAAATTAAATAAATTAAAATTTATCGACTTAAAATAGATGATAAATGTTGAGTTTTAAGTAAAATTAGAGGAGAGATAGAATCTAAAAATTGAAATTTATATTAAAGTAAACAATCAGAAGTATCGATATTTATTGAAAGAAAATTAATGAAATATGTTCGTTATAATGTTTGTTTTTATAAAATTTAAGTTTTAAATTTAATAATTTTAATATAGTAGTAAAATAATTTCATAATATAAGAATTTAGATTTCCAATGGTAGAAATATTATTATCAAAATAAAAATTAAATACATTAAAATTTATCAACCTAAAATAGATAATAAATGTTGAGTTTTAGGTAAAATTAGAGGGGAGATTGAATCTAAAAATTGAAATTTATATTAAAGTAAACAATCAGAAGTATCGATATTTATTGAAAGAAAATTAATGAAATATGTTCGTTATAATGTTTGTTTTTATAAAATTTAAGTTTTAAATTTAATAATTTTAATATAGTAGTAAAATAATTTCATAATATAAGAATTTAGATTTCCAATGGTAGAAATATTATTTTCAAAATAAAAATTAAATAAATTAATATTTATCAACTTAAAATAGATGATAAATGTTGAGTTTTAAGTAAAATTAGAGGGGAGATAGAATCTAAAAATTGAAATTTATATTAAAGTAAACAATCAGAAGTATCGACAGTTATTGAACAAAGATTATTGAAAAATGTTCGTTATAATGTTTGTTTTTATAAAATTTAAGTTTTAAATTTAATAATTTTAATATAGTAGTAAAATAATTTCATAATATAAGAATTTAGATTTCCAATGGTAAAAATATTATTTTCAAAATAAAAATTAAATACATTAAAATTTATCAACTTATGATAGATGTTAAATGTTGAGTTTTAAGTAAAATAAGAGGGGTGATTGAATCCAAAAATTGAAATTTATATTAAAGTAAACAATCAGAAGTATCGATATTTATTGAAAGAAAATTAATGAAATATGTTCGTTATAATGATTGTTTTTATAAAATTTAAGTTTTAAATTTAATAATTTTAATATAGTAGTAAAGTAATTTCATAATATAAGAATTTTAATTTCCAATGGTAGAAATATTATTATCAAAATAAAAATTAAATACATTAAAATTTATCAACTTATGATAGATGCTAAATGTTGAGTTTTAAGTAAAATTAGAGCGGAGATTGAATCTAAAAATTGAAATTTATATTAAAGTAAACAATCAGAAGTATCGATAGTTATTGAACAAAGATTATTGAAAGAGGTTCATTATAATGTTGGTTTTTATAAAATTTAAGTTTTAAATTTAATAATTTTAATATAGTAGTAAAATAATTACATAATATAAGAATTTTAATTTCCAATGGTATTAATATTATTTTCAAACTAAAAATTAAATAAATTAAAATTTATCGACTTAAAATAGATGATAAATGTTGAGTTCTAAGTAAAATTAGAGGAGAGATAGAATCTAAAAATTGAAATTTATATTAAAGTAAACAATCAGAAGTATCGATATTTATTGAAAGAAAATTAATGAAAAATGTTCGTTATAATGTTTGTTTTTATAAAATTTAAGTTTTAAATTTAATAATTTTAATACAGTAGTAAAGTAATTTCATAATATAAGAATTTTAATTTCCAATGGTAGAAATATTATTATCAAAATAAAAATTAAATACATTAAAATTTATCAACTTATGATAGATGTTAAATGTTGAGTTTTAAGTAAAATAAGAGGGGTGATTGAATCCAAAAATTGAAATTTATATTAAAGTAAACAATCAGAAGTATCGATATTTATTGAAAGAAAATTAATGAAATATGTTCGTTATAATGATTGTTTTTATAAAATTTAAGTTTTAAATTTAATAATTTTAATATAGTAGTAAAGTAATTTCATAATATAAGAAATTTAATTTCCAATGGTAGAAATATTATTATCAAAATAAAAATTAAATACATTAAAATTTATTAACTTATGATAGATGCTAAATGTTGAGTTTTAAGTAAAATTAGAGCGGAGATTGAATCTAAAAATTGAAATTTATATTAAAGTAAACAATCAGAAGTATCGATAGTTATTGAACAAAGATTATTGAAAGAGGTTCATTATAATGTTGGTTTTTATAAAATTTAAGTTTTAAATTTAATAATTTTAATATAGTAGTAAAATAATTACATAATATAAGAATTTTAATTTCCAATGGTATTAATATTATTTTCAAACTAAAAATTAAATAAATTAAAATTTATCGACTTAAAATAGATGATAAATGTTGAGTTCTAAGTAAAATTAGAGGAGAGATAGAATCTAAAAATTGAAATTTATATTAAAGTAAACAATCAGAAGTATCGATATTTATTGAAAGAAAATTAATGAAAAATGTTCGTTATAATGTTTGTTTTTATAAAATTTAAGTTTTAAATTTAATAATTTTAATACAGTAGTAAAATAATTTCATAATATAAGAATTTAGATTTCCAATGGTAGAAATATTATTTTCAAAATAAAAATTAAATAAATTAATATTTATCAACTTAAAATAGATGATAAATGTTGAGTTTTAAGTAAAATTAGAGGGGAGATTGAATCTAAAAATTGAAATTTATATTAAAGTAAACAATCAGAAGTAACGATATTTATTGAAAGAAAATTAATGAAAAATGTTCGTTATAATGTTTGTTTTTATAAAATTTAAATTTTAAATTTAATAATTTTAATATAGTAGTAAAATAATTTCATAATATAAGAATTTTAATTTCCAATGGTAGAAATATTATTTTCAAAATAAAAATTAAATAAATTAAAATTTATCAACTTATGATAGATGTTAAATGTTGAGTTTTAAGTAAAATTAGAGGGGAGATTGAATGTAAAAATTGAAATTTCTATTAAAGTAAACAATCAGAAGTATCGATATTTATTGAAAGAAAATTAATGAAAAATGTTCGTTATAATGTTTGTTTTTATAAAATTTAAGTTTTAAATTTTATAATTTTAATATAGTAGTAAATTAATTTCTTAATATAAGAATTTTAATTTCCAATGGTAGAAATATTATTTTCAATATAAAAATTAAATAATTTTATTATCTACAATATTCTACTGACACTTTTTCACGTATGATAAATAATTTTTAAGATATAGAGGAAATGTAAGAAAAACTCCCGTTTTTTTTATTTAATCGATATGATGTTTATAAAGTTATAAAGTTGCTTGTCTTGTAGATTAGATTATATAGATTATATAGTAACATGATCTAATCTATATCGTTCCGAATCATATAATACAAAAACGTTTCTACCAAGAATTTGTTTCTAATACAATCAGATTATATTCGATTATATTATACAATCAGAATACATATCAGTTTATTTCAAACAGAATATTCGTAGGAGGGCCGTTCCTCTCGTTTTGTATCGAGTCAGAGACCGGCTGAGCATCTTAGGAGTAACGATAGTGAAATGCAATTCAAATTGTATAATTGAGAAATATTACAAACCGTTGTAAAACGTATATTACTTACAGATTATCCAAAGTGAAAAGGTGTAAATTTGGCTGTATGTTATAGTTTCGGTTCACGATAAGGATCCCGATATTCTTCTTATTGATTCTTAGGAAACATGCACGTGTGACGATAACTCGACTTGATGATGCTGCACGACGCATGTACAATGATAAGGAATAAGGACGTCTTTCAGCTTCTTTTCATTTCTGGCTAGTATCACGCGCCGACACCGATAACAAAGATCAGCTATATTCTTTTTAATAGAACCATCCATTTTTTAACACGTTAATCAATCTGTTAATCAATCTGCATTTCTCATAAAAGGATAGTGACCTTTTATGTCGAGAAACCATTAGTACTGAACGAAAAACCTTTGGAAAAGCTGAATAATATACAGTGCTGGACAAAAGTATTGGCACAGCATGATTGTTATGATAGAAATGCTTATAACTACTAAACAAATTGATTTAAACAAAAAACTTTTTGACGTATTTATTTATTATCTATTCTAGTTTATTACATAACAAGAGCAACAATATAAATAAAATAATACGCAAAATAATAACAAAAATATATTTTTTGAACATTTTATGGGTGGACAAAACTATTGGCACAGTAGAATATTTACGCTTATAACTAATTACATAATAAACTTCTAATATTTTGTTGGCAGTCCTTTTCTTTTAAGGACTTCCTTTAATCTTCTGGGCATCGAGTGGACTAATTTTTTAGTGAATTCAGGTACAATATTGCTCCATTCCTGCAGAAGAACTTTCTTCAGTTCAGACTTGCTTGTGATATTATGTTTCCTAATTCTTTTTTCCAATTCGTTCCACACGTGCTCAATGGGATTCATATCGGGACTTTGAGGTGGTGTGTTTAATGTGTGGGCAGTATTATATATTATCCACTGACGAACAATATATTATCCACTGACGAACATAAAACGCTTTAAAAGTGAAGAAAATCTAGAGAATCAAATTAGGAGTGGTCGCCCTTCTAAGGTAACAATTCGAGAAAAAAGGAAAATCGTAAATATTGTAAAGAAGGATCCAAAAACTAATTCGACTGAAATTGCTTCGATGTTAAAAGCTGAATGTGAAAAAGAAGTAAGTACCAAAACTGTACGTAGGGTATTGAAGGATGCCGGTTATTCTGCCCGTGCAGCACGAAGAAAGCCCTACATCAGTAAAATAAACCAAAAGAAAAGAGTGGAATTCGCGAAAGAGTTTGTTACGAAAGATACTGATTTTTGGGAAAAGATCATGTTTTCAGATGAAAGTAAGTTTAATATTTTTAAATCTGACGGCAGAATATTAGTATGGCGAAAACCCAACACAGAGATGGACGAACTGAATCTGCAAGCCACCATGAAACATGGGGGTGGTGGTTTAATGGTGTGGGGATGTATGGCATCATCGGATGTAGGAGAACTTATATTCATTGATGAGATAATGGATAAATATGTATATTTAAATATACTCAAGCAAAATCTTTTGAAAAGTACTCAAAAATTAAACCTCCCCAGGGATTTCTATTTTCAGCAGGATCGAGATCCTAAACATATGGCGTATATTGTTCGTCAGTGGATAATATATAATACTGCCCACACATTAAACACACCACCTCAAAGTCCCGATATGAATCCCATTGAGCACGTGTGGAACGAATTGGAAAAAAGAATTAGGAAACATAATATCACAAGCAAGTCTGAACTGAAGAAAGTTCTTCTGCAGGAATGGAGCAATATTGTACCTGAATTCACTAAAAAATTAGTCCACTCGATGCCCAGAAGATTAAAGGAAGTCCTTAAAAGAAAAGGACTGCCAACAAAATATTAGAAGTTTATTATGTAATTAGTTATAAGCGTAAATATTCTACTGTGCCAATAGTTTTGTCCACCCATAAAATGTTCAAAAAATATATTTTTGTTATTATTTTGCGTATTATTTTATTTATATTGTTGCTCTTGTTATGTAATAAACTAGAATAGATAATAAATAAATACGTCAAAAAGTTTTTTGTTTAAATCAATTTGTTTAGTAGTTATAAGCATTTCTATCATAACAATCATGCTGTGCCAATACTTTTGTCCAGCACTGTAAATAAAATAATTAAATTTTAGGTTTTTGTCGTTTTTTATCACTATAATATTAATTATTTGTATTGAGGGTATTATAATAGTATATACTATAATAGTATATAATATTATAATTTACAACTACATAATGTTATATAGTGCTTTAAGTTAATAATGTTATATATTAAGACGTCCTTAGTGAGGAGTCCCCACACTTCTAGCAGCAAAATGACGTTCGGTCCCGCGCGATTCTTCTGACGATGGATATAATAGCACGTACATGTTCCGTATACTTTGTAGTTGCGGGCGACTGACTTGTCGAGGTAAGTCGCAACTTTAGAGTCGCCCGCGATCCTTAATCGCGGTAGTACGAATAAAAATTGTGCCATATTCGACAATGGATTTTATAATCGCGTGGCTAGTCGCAAATGGAAAGCACGCTTCAGACGGCAACGTTGGAAGACCAGAAAAATAAAGCTGTTCTGTCTCACAAAAGAAAGATACGTACATATGTGTTTCCTTATTCTTTCAAATTTTGGCGCTGCTGCGCCAATTTACGGCTATTAAAATATGGAGAGGACTTGGAGAGGTATTATAAGGAACTTTATTCTGATATTCACGTAATTGCTCGCCACGTGTGATACTCGCCAGAGATCTAGGGCATAAGATTTTCACACTGCGCCTCTCTCTTTTCTCTCAACGGAGTCCTAGGCCATCGTACGACGCTCGCATACATACTACGAAGGGGATACATACTTGTGTGTGGTTGTGCTATACGTTACCTCCCTCTCGCACGTACAATACAGATGTACCATATGCCGCTCTTAGTTTGAAAAACCTGACTATGAAGTGGGAAAGGTGATAAATGATGAACTTTTGACAATACTGATAACGAGTCAACAGTTCAGTACTTTCCTCAGAAATGCGTTCGGTTGCCGTCGATCGTTTGGTAGTCGACATATTATCTTTGAAGAGAACGCTTTGTATATAGTAAGTATCTATACTAATAAATTACATGTATGCCTTTAACATTATCATTTTGTATAGTGCTTCTCCCTATAATATATATTAATATATAATATAAAATTTAAAATTCATTTCTGGTGACTTAAAGGACATAAGTATAACTTGTATGACTTGTGTATGGCTGTGCATTACGTTATTTGCAAATTAATTAGCAACAGTAATTAATTTAAGTTTCTAGTATTATCGTAATATTAAATGATTATTCTTAGGAAGAAAATTACTCTGTACGTGCACGTATCTTAAGTTGCTAAAAGTTAAATTACAACAAGACATGTAATGGGTTAATAGTGTACGATAATTAAAAAGAGTGTCATTTTTTATAAATTACGAAAAAGTTACTTATATCTGAACTAAGAAATGTCATAAATATCATAAAACGGAAGCAGAAGAAATAAAATTGAAAGATAGAATGAGAAAGAGTAATATTTTAAACGTGAAGGTTAGGTGTTAAATTCTACTCAAATCAAATAAAATATTTAATTAAATATAAAAAGAAGTTAAAGTATTTACTTAGTTATGTTTATTCCAAATTGTTTGTTTCGATATAATTTTTGCAAAATATTAAACAATATATACTTACGTAAATAAGAATATTACTTTCAAAGTCGAAACAATCATATAAACATTTATGTACGTGCATTATAAATTCATAATTTTATTTTATATACTTTGTTTCAGATAGAGAAATGAACATTTTTTTGCTCATTAGCAGTTGGTAGATAATGATGTTAAATCATGTGACGTAATTTGATATGCTAGTTCCCTTAGATGGGAACACTATCATGCATGTATACAACTTTCCAGTGAAGCAAATAAGAAGAGAAACTTTTGTTTGAGTTAATGAATTAAAAACTATTTGAAAGTGGTCTGTAGAACAGTATAAATCAGAGAGATGACAACCGAAGTTACATAGTCACAACCTTTCGAAAACTTAAAAGAATTATTCGATAACGTGGGTAATTTGAAACCATGACCGGAAATTGAATAACTACGAGATTCAACTGATTATGTGTACAGTGGTTTAGAAATAAGCGCAGAAAGAACGCAGTTAGAAAAATTGGATAGAGAAGTACATCCTAAAACGTTGCTTTGTCATGATATGAAAGGTGGCTGCCTAGAAGACAGGTAATAGAAATCGCTATATATTTATCAATTCATATATTATACATAATATACCCGTGATTTTTCAGATTTATATATCGATCAGAATCTTATGATTCTTACCTATTTTATCACTGGAGTGTTATTGACACGTTTGTGTATTTTAGTCATCATTTCATAACTGCGCCACCTTTTGGATGGATTAATGTAGCACATAATCATGGTGTAAAAGTTCTTGGTACTGTAATTACGGAAAGAGAAGGTACCTGGGATGTAATACTTGAATCTCAGGAAGAAGTAAAAAGATTTGCAGATGCACTAATACTTGTTGCAAAATTTTATAAATTCGATTTTATAAGTCTGGTTATTAAATATTGAAAATACCATTAAAAGTGAGCAAGTTAATAATTTAATTTATTTTGTAAAATATCTAACAGAAAATATTCATGAAGCAATTAGAAATTCTGAAATTATATGGTACGACGGCGTAACCAATGAAGGAAAATTCAATTGGCAAAATGAGCTTAATTACAATTGTTTCTGTTTGTAAATTTTATTTAATGTTCTGAATACAATGTTTCAGAGATTTCTTTTTAAACTGCGATGGCATTTACTTGAATTATAACTGGACGAAATCAAAATTAGAAAACGGTTTGGCACTTGCAAAAAATCACAGCAGAGATATTCATGATATTTATGTAGGACTTGATATTTGGGGAAGATGTTGTCCTGGTGGTGGTGGATTTAATTCAACATATGTAATTACAATATCACTTATTTTATTGTAGCATATAGTCATTTAATATTTCATTAAACCGTTATAATCTACAGGCTTTACCAAAAATACGACACTAAGGACTTTCTGTCGCGCTTTTTGGTCCAGGTTGGACTCACGAATTTTTCGGATCTAAGACATTCCAAGAAATAGAAGATCTATTTTGGGCACAGTTGTTTCCTTGTTTATAGCAAACGGAAGTCAACACGAACCAATACTAGTTCTCGGCAATAATACCGGCTTAAAATCCATCGTTCGTTATAAATCAAGGGAGTTGGTTGCCAACTGGAAAAGATGGTAAGTCTACAAAATATAAATTGAAATATTTGTAACATAAAAAACAAAAAATAATTAAACCTAAAAAACATTTTATTAGAAGAATAAAATAATTGTAGGGATATGTAATGTCATTACATTACATTATTATATTAAATATTTATATAGCATGAGTTATGATTATACTCTAAATAAATGTACCTCACACAGATATATTTTTCTTGTTTAGAAAGCAGATATATATGTGTCTGGTTGACATTATGATTAGCTGCCTGTAAGGAATCTTCATTTGGACTAGACCAACCACAGTAGCCATACGGACGACGATGCGCTAGCCACTTGCACTGCAATCGACAAGCAGTACACCATACCCAAAACAACAGCACAAGAAATTAGAAATATAATCGAAAAAACAAAAAACAACAAAGCACTAGAAATCGATCTAATCAATGGCAAAATATTGAAAAACCTCCCTCCAAAAGCGATACGACTAATCACTATAATATTCAATGCAATACCAAGAATACAATATTATCCTACATTATGGAAACAGGCACAAATCATAATGTTACCCAAACCAGGCAAAGACCCGCATGAAGCAACATCCTACAGACCAATATCACTACTCCCCGTGCTCTCCAAAATACTAGAAAAAGTAATATACGCCCGACTAAAACCAATAATAGAGAAGGAAAAATTAATACCAGACCATCAATTTGGATTCAGAAACAAACACTCCACCATAGAACAAATGCACAGACTTGTCAACGAAATAATACACATAATAGAAAACAAACAATATTGTACAGCCCTATTCATGGACATAGAGAAAGCATTCGACTAAATAAACCACGAAAGCCTAATTCAAACAATCAAGAAACAATTCCCGGAAAAAATATACCAAATAATAAAATCATACATAAGCAACAGAACCTTCACAGTAAAAATCAAGGACGCACACTCCGAAGCCAAAGACATCAAAGCAGGTGTTCCACAAGGAAGCGTCCTAGGACCCATACTATACACACTATACACGGCCAACATTCCAACAACTACCAATAGCAAAATACTGACATTCGCGGACAACACAGCCGTGCTAGTCAGGCACACTAACCCTGTAACAGCAGCCACAATACTACAAGAGCACATCACAAAAATAGAAAAGTGGCTACAAGACAAACAAATCAAAGCTAACCCTAACAAATGCAACCACATCACATTCACATTGAGAAAACAGATAACACCAAACATCTTCCTGAACGGCACGCAAATAACACAAACAAGGCAAGTCAAATACCTTGGACTTCACATAGATACACGCTTCACATGGAAACAGCACATCAAATCAATAATAGACAAAATACAGATAGCAAGGAGACAAATGCACTGGCTAACAAGCCGAAAATCCAAACTAAGCACAGAAAACAAACTGAAAATATACAAAATAATCATAAAGCCAATCTGGACATACGGAATTCCACTATGAGGAACAGCAGCAATGAGCCATATAAACAAAATAGAAACAATCCAAGCCAAAATCCTTAGAACAATGGTAAACGCCCCGTGGTACGTTAGAAACGAGAACATACGAAAAGACCTGGGAATACCAACGGTGAAGGAAGAGATTACCAGATTCGCAACAAGATGCAGAATAAGAACAGAAACACACCCGAACCAGCTGGCAGCTGAAACGTGCAACACAACAAACATCGCAAGAAGACTAAAAAGGAAACACCCAATAGACCTCATAAAAGATATAAGTTTAATTTATAAAGATTTATGATGACTACAGATTTATGATGATCGGTTTAATTTATAAAGATAGTGTTGGGAAATTTTCCAAAGAATTCCAAGGGGAAGGCCCGGTGTCCTTTCATCTTCTACATATATATACTTGTAATTGATAATTTTTAAATATTTGTTCATACTATTTTCTAAGAATATAGTGTAATAAATGCAATTGGTTACATGCTACAAACGGACTAATTACAATTAGCAATAGTTATTACCATTAATTTCTACTATTCAATATAAGGAACGTGTTGAAATTACATGATTCTCAGGAGTATATAACTTTAAGACTATTTTTCATTGTGCTATGCTCTTGGGATCTGCCATTTCAAAGTACGATAAACTAGGGCTCGAGCTTAAGTACTTAGAACTACGACATAAGACACAAAATACAGTTTCTAACTTCTAAGTTAAGAAAACGAAATTTTCGAATGAAAGTATATTGCATTACGTGAAATTTTGAAATATTTACAAGTCTTTTCGTTTGCATATTTTAAGAACTTATATAACAGTAAACGAAAAGCATCTATTTCAATGTCGAGAATTAAGCAAATTAAATCAGAGAAAATAGTTGATAAATTATGATCTTATGTTGAACTGTTGGTTTCAGTTTCTTTCTATAAAAGGCTATAAAATGTGGTGCTTTTAACAAGGATAGTTCTGGTATTATCTTAAATTTCAAATCGTAAATGGAGATATATTAAACCTTTAGTTTGAAAATTAATTCGAAGTTTTTAAAAGGTGTCTAAGTTCATAATCTTTTTTAACTGTTGCATAAATGCAAAAAAAATATTCTATTTAAACGACAATTTAAATTGAAAAAAATTCACACAGGAGAATATTAACAATAACTTTGCTATTAATTCTATGTAAAAAAAGGAAGTAAACAATATTCAAATTATTGATTTATGTAAACTTATTTTTATTCGTTTTCTGAAATTACATAAACTTTTCTAAATTCTATAAAATAACAATCTTTTTCAATGGAAGAACATTTTAACAAAAAGAGTCTCTTAGATTTACAGAATATACAGAAAAATTTTGTATGTTTATGATTTTCCCAACAAAAATCATACAATACATAGAAATGCCAATATAGTCTGATGTGTGATCTCGAAATTCTAAAAGCGTCGAAAAAGTCACGTTCGTATTAATGTTCGTAATACTATATTCTTTCTATTTAACATGAAATTTCCCTTTTTGTTGTCAGTGTTTAAATTTGTGTGGTTTTTCTGATTTTGAAAATGACGAATGAAGAGTTAGTATTGTATATATACGTGAATCATAGTTTAATTTTCATGAAAGTGGGTCAGGGTATTCTTATTTCTCACAATGATGTACGAAAAAGCTTGCTTGAGCGGTACAATTTTTCTCTACCGACGATCTATCCTCATACTGACGAATCGTCGCCACGATCGTCACTAAGTATCGTGATTAAGTGAGAACTCTCGGCGAATTTGGCCACACGCTTTCGATGTAGACACCCGTAGATGTTAGAACGCAAGTTTGAACGATAAATCCCGCGTGCTTTAATTCTCTAAATGAGGAATCGTTGTAGTTCTCTTGTCTGTTGTACGGTATGTTGTACGCGTTACGAGAAGAATGGAAGAATGGAATCGGTTACTTCCCACTATGTTAGCGATACACAAACGATGAACAAAACTATATAATTCTGTAGACGTCAGCCTACAACGTCCGAATTAACAAGTCGGGTATGAGAAACCCGGCCTGTTCGGTCTCGGGATCGAGTACCCGTCTTAAGGGAAGAAGCATAACAGAGCTTAAATATTTCTGGATCTTCGTTATAAGATCATAGATGATACTCGTGTCATTCATATCTTTCGTCATATCCTAGTTGAGACGTAACCATATTCTGTTCACGGTCGATACGTTCGGCCTTGTAGCTTGAGTCTACGAAGAAATCACGACCTGTACGAGACGTTCAGAAAGCTTATTGAACAAACTCAATTGGTTTGTGGCTCGCAAGCTGGCAATCTGGTGAAACGATCTTTGCACGAGCTGATCCATCTAGCCTCTACTGTGTATAAAATATTGTTCCAGCTGTGCTTTTTGCTTCTGTTTCGCTGATATTGGAAATTGGATATCGGCGAGAAATCATGTTCCGTGTTTGTTTAGCAAGGTAAAAAATTTCAAACCGCTAATAAAAATCTAAAATCGAAGAACTTATCAAAGATGTCAATAATACTTGATTGTAAAATTTTGTTGTTTGCATGTTTTATTGTAGATCTGAATTAATGAAAAAGACATTCTTTTTTATCGAATAAATTTGGATAATTTTAGAAATTTCTTGAAATTCTGAATTTAAATTCATTACTCATTTATGTTTACAACCTATAAGAATATTTATTCTATTAAACAAGTGAATATTTTTTGTTTGGCTGCGAACATATTAGTGGGAAAGTATGTAAATGTTAATACCGTTGCAAAGGAATATTATACATTTCACACAGTTCTATTGCAAAATGAATAACGACTTTTAATTTAATTAAAAAATAATTTTTTATCAATTTACGGGCATAAATATATCTAAATAATCGTAACAGTCGAAACTAAAATTTATAGTAAAATTATTTTATTAATATTATTTAATTTTATACGTATTCGAAACATATAATCAATTAATATTAAATTCGTGTCAACCAGATCGAACATCTCGTACATTTGCATCATATCATGAATGAATAAACTATCAGCGAGAAAATACCAGAGTTTCAAGATGAATCGGTTAGTATAGTAAACGATTAAATTTTTTTTTTTTTTTTTTTTTTTTGGTTTTTTACAATTTGTCCTTATGGACATTTGGCGAAGTGTTATATCTTATTGGTGAAAAAAAATAAAATAAAAATAAATATAGCATATGGGTGGCTACCCCCAGCGGGGTGCCAGCTTCGTTTTTTCTAAGTTATATCTTTTACGATAAACGATTTAATGAAAGAATTAACTAACGAATGTCTAAATAACAGAAGCATAGAATCGGAGTCACCTTCACGTGGGGCTCCCCGTCACCCTGCATCGGTCCCGACCGTGGTAGGGTGCGAAAGAGTGAGTGGCACCAAGACGAGAATATGGCTCGTTAACCATACGCCATAAAACAAACCCTTGATGATGAAGATAATGATGATATGTCGGAAAATATAAATAATGAAGTTTACGGTGCAGGGGAGGGATACCCCAGTACCGGCGCAGACGTGGGTGGACAAGCGGGCCCCGCTGTGTCGTTAGCTTGTGACCATGGCCGGATAGGGGTGGACCACCAGGCCCCCATTCATGTTATCACGACTGGTGAGGAGGAAGAAGGACATTGAAATGAAAGAGGCTCCGATAGCGCAAGCTACATGAAAGGAAGGTACCGCGAAGGCGGATAGGAAGGAACGGGACAAGGAGAAGCGAGCCGAAAAAGAAAAGATAAGAAGCAGAAACGGAAGTAGAAGTAGAAGTAGTAGTCGGGAGGGGAAGTTGTCATCATCCTCCCCGCCCGCAGTAAAAACGCTGACAGCTGTGGACGATAGCGAGATCTTTCGGGCCCCCAGAAGAGTAGGGGAGAGAGGGAAATCAAAGGATGGAGTAAGATCGAGGGATAGCTCCAGAGAACAGTCGAAAACGAGAGCTGACTCGATATCTGAAACCCGATCGGAGGACGAGGAATCAGTGGCCTCGATCACCTCCAGGGGTAAGAAGCAGAAGATAATCAGACCGGAAGTGTCGGACCGGCTGAAGGCCTCACCAAGGGATTTTCTTTAAAAGAAAATTAATTTAGATAGAATATCATTTCATATATTATCATTTATATTCTTTAACGATAGTTAAAGGAATAATGAATAATGTTATTTAATTTTACATTCTTCCCAAACAGAGATTTCAGCGGCAATGTACGCGAATGTCGTTAGTTAGAATGCCGACTATCGGCGAGGAAGAGGAATGTTAAATACATCTGTATAATGGCATCGAGGGTACATTAGCCGAAGACTTCCTGTTTGTATTGGTTGCACACTGCGGACTGTGGTGGCACACTAACCCTGTAACAGCAGCCACAATACTACAAGAGCACATCACAAAAATAGAAAAGTGGCTACAAGACAAACAAATCAAAGCTAACCCTATCAAATGCAACCACATCACATTCACATTGAGAAAACAGATAACACCAAACATCTTCCTGAACGGCACGCAAATAACACAAACAAGGCAAGTCAAATACCTTGGACTTCACATAGATATACGCTTCACATGGAAACAGCACATCAAATCAATAATAGACAAAATACAGATAGCAAGGAGACAAATGCACTGGCTAACAAGCCGAAAATCCAAACTAAGCACAGAAAACAAACTGAAAATATACAAAATAATCATAAAGCCAATCTGGACATACGGAATTCCACTATGAGGAACAGCAGCAATGAGCCATATAAACAAAATAGAAACAATCCAAGCCAAAATCCTTAGAACAATGGTAAACGCCCCGTGGTACGTTAGAAACGAGGACATACGGAAAGACCTGGGAATACCAACGGTGAAGGAAGAGATTACCAGATTCGCAACAAGATGCAGAATAAGAACAGAAACACACCCGAACCAGCTGGCAGCTGAAACGTGCAACACAACAAACATCGCAAGAAGACTAAAAAGGAAACACCCAATAGACCTCATAAAAGATATAAGTTTAATTTATAAAGATTTATGATGACTACAGATTTATGATGATCGGTTTAATTTATAAAGATAGTGTTGGGAAATTTTCCAATGATTATTAATTTACGATGCAAAATGGTTAAAATTAATGCTATGGTTTTTGGGATATTTCATTTCGAAGTGTTGAAATCCGTCAAATTGACGAGTCCCGTAAACCTAGTGTTAAGAACAGGCGTGTTATTTATATATTATTACATAATATTACGTAATTTGTTTTTATCCTTTCCGACGAATTATCTTTTGTGGCTTATGTGGTTACTCTAACTTTGTTCTTGTTATACATCGATTCTAAACCGAAGCTATATTTTTGAAATATTATTCGCAACTTTTTATAAAGATAAAACACGTTATGTTTACTAAATGAAGTCTCCGTACTTTTACTGAATGCTTCAGGAGTATGAAGGGAAAGCTGAGAGTTCTGAGACATAAAGCTTCGAAACCATTCATACGATGCCGTTTCATTCTTTATCCAATTTTGAGAAATATTTTTGTGATTTTCTTTAGTAAATAAAACTGCAAAATTTCTTGTTCGAATCGGTGAAAGATCATAATGAAGGTTTGTCGAAGCCAATCGATATTCTATAAATAACTTTTCTTCTTCGTTTATAAATATTTGTGATGTCACGAAACGATGTTATATTGGATAAAAAAGGATAAGAACTAAGTTTGAGTATCAAAACTTACATGTTTCGTTTTAAACCTTCTTTCGTAAAATCATTAAAACGTTTTTGTACTTTTATTTATTTATTTAACTAAGAATAAAATTTTTGGATACTGTTTCGTTCACTCGCGGAGAGACGCGTTCGCGAGAAAGCACGTCAACGGGAGTTGTAAGTTCTCGTTACGATTAGATAATCGACGCCGTGAAATGTGCGGTCCCCTATTTCGGTTAGGATAACAGAGGTAATTAAATTGATTATGACACGGATATAACAAGTTATTAGTTCAAGTTTATTATAACCACTGATATACAAACGAAATATGAATTGATAGAAAATAATTGTAATTTCTAAGTTCGAGTAGAATAACGCAAGTTCAAATGGTGAAAGGTCGAAAACGGAAGAGCGACTTTAATTTCAATCGTCAGACCTCTCGAGATATGTCGTTTGAATCTTCAAAAGAGACTGATTGCCCTTAGATCAATTCTTTGTCTTCTCGGGCAGACGACCCCCACTACGGACCGAAATCGACGTTTCTGGAACTCGCTACTTGGCGACAACTATGCGCTGGTCGATACATTGTATATTTTTCGACGGTTAGAAATACATACGATCTATACTAAGCCTCGTGGCGTAACAGCATCATACGTGACAAAACGAACTTTCCCGAATCTTTTCGTAGTAAACAATAAACTGTTAGAAAACGAATTACTAGAGAGATGTTTGTTCGATCTGAAGGACCTTAGCTGGAATTTGCTAAGATTTACGATGGGTCCTTGAGGCCATTGTGGGTACGCCGTGATGTTTTGCGGACATCTGGTTGCCAGTGTCACGTAAAATTATGCAAAAGAACAACAAAAAAGAATAAAAAAAAAGAAACTTTATTTTTCTTCTAACACTTGGTTTTACAATCTACTTCCGAGCTCTAAGCGTGACCTTTAAGACTGAAGCTCTTATGATTTTTTACTTTCGATCGGATCCGATCGCTTTCTTTTGTTATCCCTCAACATCCCCACCGTCCACGCATTTGCCAGGCGTCCGCGGCCATTGCCACGCGCTCTTTCTTCTAGAGCCTTCGGTGGAAGGACCGTTGGGATGTTGATGGTTCATTAGGCACTTCAGCGATATACATTGTCGCCGAGTGCCGCCACATCTTTATCTCCGATTTTAGAGTGAGCCGGTCGTGACATACACCCCTGGTTAGATTGATCTTGGTCCTCTAAGATCTTAGTAGAATGGAATTATTTAAATGTAGATCGAAGGATATGTTTACCCCCCCTTTTTTTTTTTAGGGATCATTATGAATTGGTTTTCTGCATGTAATGGTACAAAAGTTATTTCGTTAATCTTAAATATAGCAATTTTACAATATTTGTTAGTGTTCGGGAAGCTAACAATTTCAGAGGCGTAATCATGTTGTAGTTTTCGATCGTGAATTGGTTGGGTTTGTTTACAAAGCGTAATTCCTATCCCGTGAATTCAAGGCATCTAGTTAAGGGTATTATTACTAGTGCTAGGGTCAGCATTATCCTGAAAAAAGTACGCTTTCAGTCGGTTACCATGTATCTTTTTCTTAGCATTGTCGATAGAAATAATGTAATAAGGAGTTTTCACATCGTTAATCCTGTAAGGTCCTAACCATTCAATGTGCAACTTATCTCTTTTATGGTCGTTGTGAATTAAAACAAAGTCTCCTTTTCTAAACACGGTCTGAGTTTTAACAATCTTTCTTTCTTGGTCTCGCTTGTATCGTTGCTTATTCTGAATAAGCGTTTTGTGAGCTGTTTCCCAATATTTATTCAGTTGTTTTTGCCAAAGTGAGTACATATCATCATAGGTAAGTGTGGGGAATTTGGATATTGCGGAAGGTAAGTTAGCTTTTCGCCCAAAGGTCAATTCAAAGGGAGAGAATCCTGTTCCTTCATGTTTCGCGGTGTTGTACCCTAAACAAATGAAATTAAGTACTTCGTCCCATTCTTTGTCATTGTCGTGTAATGCAGTACGAATTAAATCTTTAACTGAGGCATGCGTTCTTTCGAGAGATCCGTTACTCTGTGGGTGAAATGAAGTTGTTTTGATGTGTTTGATTTTAAAAGCTTCTTCAAATTTCGTCATTAAATCGCTAACAAAATTTTGTCCCTGGTCTGTTAGGATCGTTTTTGGTGCCGAAAATATGTAAATATAGTGTTCAATGAGCGCATTAATTATGGATTCAGTTCGTTGCGTTTTAAGGGGAACTAGTATCAGATATTTCGTAAGTTCATCGTGAATTGAAAGTATGTATTGGTTTCCGCGTTTGGTTTTCGTCATCGGTCCTATGATGTCCATAGCGATTTTGTCGTTAGGGTTAAGTGGCGTGTCTGAGATTTGTGGGGATTCTTTGGGCCTGATACGTGTTAGTTTCTCCTTTTGACATGTGTCGCATATTTTCACAAAGTTTTCTACTCTTTCTAAAAGTCCGGAAATTTTGAATTTATCCTTGATCCGTTGATACGTTTTTTGTATCCCTAAATGTCCTACGATGTCGTTATGGTTTTCCTTTATTGCTTGTAGTATTTCGTTTTCGTCTAGTTTTAAGATGGGATTAGGTGCATAAGTAATTTTCTTGTACGTGTCGTTAAAATATATTAGCATGAGTTTAATCTGCGTTTTCTCTAATTCAGTGAAATCGTTATTTCCTATGCCGATTTTTGTTGTATCTTTAAGAATTTTGTAAAGTCTTCTGATCCAAAGTGTCTCGTCGTATTCTCCTAAGTCGTTTCGAGTTAATTGGTAAAATGTTTGGTCATTCGGTTTAATTTCTAAGAGTTTCGGATTTTCGTTGTTCTCTTTCCATGCGTTGAATGAATTAGTGTGATCAATTACTAGGTCGAGGTTAACTACTTCGTCGCGAGTTACCGCGTGAACTCTGGATAAAGCATCTGCAGCTGTGTTATCTTTACCTTTTGTATATTCGATTTCATAGTCATATTCTTCGAGTTTAAGTCTCCAACGGATCAGTCTGCTAGAAGGGTCTTTGCAATTGTGCAACCACTTAAGAGCTTGGTGGTCGGTTCGAATAATGAAGCGTCGTCCTAACAAGTATTGTCTTAATCTTTTCACGGCCCATACGATGGCTAGAAGTTCTTTTTCTGTCGTGGTATAGTTTCGTTCGGGTGGATTCAGTGTTCTTGAAATGTAACAACAAGGATGACCGTCCTGTGACAGTATTGCTCCTAGTCCTTCGTTACTTGCGTCGGTAGTTAAGGTAAAGGTTTTGTTAAAGTCTGGATAAGCTAATATTGGGAAATTACAGAGTTTGTCTTTTAAAGTATCAAAGCTAGTCTGGTGTTTGTCAGTCCAATGAAATGGTGTGTCCTTTTTTGTTAAGTCTGTAAGGCTTTTCGCGATTTTGGAAAAGTTTCGAATGAATTTGCGGTAATAACCTGCTAAACCTAAGAATGATTTCACGTCCGTGGCATTGCGGGGTAATCGAAAGTTTTTTACAGCGTCTAATTTCTTGGGGTTTGGTTTAACTCCTTCGGATGAAACTACATGGCCTAAGTATTCTAGTTCCGGTTTTACGAATTCACATTTGTCCGGTTGCAATTTAAGTCCTAATTCTCTGAGTCTCTGAAATACTATCGCGAGGTTTTCGTTATGTTCTTGAATCGTTTTTCCGAATATCACTATGTCGTCCAAATAAACAAAGCAGTATTTTCCTACAAGTCCAGTCAAGGCTCTGTCCATTAATCTTTGAAAGGTAGCGGGTGCGTTTTTAAGTCCGAATGGCATTCGATTGAACTGAAAATGCTCTTGCGGTGTCGAAAAAGCGGTATATTTTTTAGATTTCTCGTTCATTGGAATTTGGTGGAATCCTGAGGATAAATCAAGTGTCGAAAAGAATTTCGCGTTTCCTAATTGTGTTAAAATGTCGTCTATATCGGGTAAAGGGTAAGCGTCTTGTTCTGTGAGTTCATTTAGTTTCCTGAAATCGATAACTATCCTCCATTTCTGTTTTCCTGAGGCGTCTAATTTTTTTGGAACTACCCATACCGGAGAGTTATAAGGAGATTCGGATTCTTCTATAATATTTTTCTTCAACATGTCTCCTATTTGTCGCGAAATCTCGTCACGGTGACATTCCGGTGGTCTATACGATCGTGTGTTAATGATTTTGTCTTTAGTTAACGAAATTGTGTGCTGAGTTAAATTAGTACAGGGCAAAAGATCGGTTTCTAAATTAAAGATGTCAATATAATGGAGAATAATCTTTTCGATGGATTCACGGATTGGTTTTTCAATGTGATCTGTTCTCACTAGGCTTTTTAGTTTTGATACGTTGGAAAAGTCATGAGAATTTTGAATATTGCTAGAAATTTCAATGTTTTGCTCACCAGTGTTGATAAAACATACTTTAGTTGGTTTGCCTTCCAGATAGATTGTTTGAACTCTGTTTTCTCCAGGAGTTAAGTGTATTGGTTTCTGAAATAAAATGGTTTTGTCGTTTAGTCGGATTTTGTCATTGGATATTGAATAGTTATACTTCTCTAAACATGGTAGCCCAATGATTCCATCTTCGATAATAGGGAAGTTGTTCGGTACTATGTGAAAAATGTGATTTTGTCCAAAAATTCGTTTCGTTACGTATTCGTTAGTTTCGTATTTGTCTCGTCCCATAGAAAATTTTTGTTTAGGCCCTATTTGTATCGCGTTGACAGTTTTGTTACGTTTCACCAGGTTTATGCCTGCTCCTGTGTCGACCAGAAATACTCGCTCTTCGGTTCGGGTTGACAAAGGTATTGCGAGTAGTCTTCCCGTGGCGATGTTGACTCGTATGTCTCGTACGGTTCGTCCATCTCCTGGTTCGATGTTGTTCCTTGTATTTCGTCCCTTTCCTGGACTGCCTGAATCCTTGCGGGTGGTCGATCGCGCTGGCTCGGTGGTAGAAAATTTTGACACTTGTTGGCAATATGTCCCAGCTTTCCGCACTTGAAGCACTTCATCTGCGCGCGTTCAGCAGGTGGTCTATTTTCTATTTGGTTAAATGTAGCAGGTTTCTGAGCTGCTGGCGTGTTAGGCGATCTTGATGGTACATTAGATCGTCTTACCTGCATTGGCTGGTTGTTTGCGCGATTACTAGCGGAAGGTAAGCGATTACATGACCAATTAGGTTGTCGTTCTTCTCGCAAGTAGCGTTCTACATCGGCTGCCTTTTTTTCAGCTTCCGGAAGATTCAAGGGTTCACTGCTTAATAATATTCGCCCTATGTCGCGTCTGAGTCCCTTTAGGTACACACGAACAGTCTTCTTCGTGATTTCTTCGGTCATAATTTTACGTGTCAGTGGTTGTGGGTACTCATTGGTTACTGCGTACAACAAACGGTTGAGTATTCTTCTAAACCGAATATTAAAACTTTGCACTGATTCCTCGCGCCCCTGTCTCAACTCTCGTAATTGTTCTTGGTACTCATCCGAAGTCACTTGTGCTGCTAAGTTATTTCTCAGTGCGTCGTACAGATCACTGTAACACTCAATAGGAATGTTGCGAATACTTTGGGCTGCTTTTCCCACGATTTTTTCCACTTTTATTGCTTTTAGCAACAGATCTTGCTCCATACAGCGATCCTTCATACTTCTCACTTCTTTGATGAAGTCTTCAACTCCTACATCATCATCTCCGTTGAGCGTTGGGATGTAGCGTATTGCATCCTTAGCTCGTAGAGTGGGAGAAGCGGGCGGAAAATAGCCTCTTTCTTCCACCTTGGGTTGTTCGATGTTGAGGTGAACAGGTGGGATGTCTGGAGCTGCTAACCCTGACAGTTTGCGTGCTTCTGCCATATTCCCGGTGCGACTGATTGCTGTCGACGCACTTTCATTGTCTTCGGTGATAATGGAAGCAAAGTCATCGGTCGCAGGGGATCCGAACCCAGTTCGTAGCGCTGCGACGGTTTTCCCGAGATTCTCGATTTCTGCTGTCCTGTGTCTGTTCTCTTCGTCATTTTGCATAGACAAACGTAACATTTCCTCTCGTAAAAGGGCAATATTCTCATTCTGTTTTTGAATACTGTCCCATATTGCTCGCAACATTGGATCAGTTGAGGTTGAAGTTTGAGATTCGGTTGCCTTAGACATTATTGCGCTGATTTCACTTTTATTGTCACTTCGCTTGGTTCGTGATAGTTACTTTGTTGTTGCGGATGACCGTAGTCCCAAATAATTCTATCTTCCGTAGATGATGAATGTCTTTTGGTTTCCGAACAAACACTTTTCACTATCCTGGCAGGATCGCCAAAATGTCACGTAAAATTATGCAAAAGAACAACAAAAAAGAATAAAAAAAAAAGAAACTTTATTTTTCTTCTAACACTTGGTTTTACAATCTACTTCCGAGCTCTAAGCGTGACCTTTAAGACTGAAGCTCTTATGATTTTTTACTTTCGATCGGATCCGATCGCTTTCTTTTGTTATCCCTCAACATCCCCACCGTCCACGCATTTGCCAGGCGTCCGCGGCCATTGCCACGCGCTCTTTCTTCTAGAGCCTTCGGTGGAAGGACCGTTGGGATGTTGATGGTTCATTAGGCACTTCAGCGATATACATTGTCGCCGAGTGCCGCCACATCTTTATCTCCGATTTTAGAGTGAGCCGGTCGTGACACCAGCCTGGCCGCGGTGTGTGGCCTGGTCGAGGTAGAGTGTCGCCAGACGTAATAGATACCGTTATTAATGCATGTAATTCGTTTCCAGTTCTTAATCACCCTCTATTCGCCTAATGGATTTCATAAAAGTTGACCGTGCGAATCATAAACTACAAGTGATAATTGCTTCCATTTGTCCTGCGAGTATTTCCAAAATGTTTGGAAGCGCTAGTTCGGTAAGCGAACCTTCCTTGAATACTTCTGACTAATAGCACGCTTCAATAACCATAAAACTAGAAATGTAACTAAAATAACTGTAATCCAACAACAATAACTAAAGAGAAACTAAGGAAGAAAAGTATATTGGATCATGATGATGTGCGAGATAATATTCTTGTATATAGAGAATAGTTCATTTTAATCTATAAAGCCAATTATATTCTCGAGTTATTTATTGATTCAAGAATATTTCAAACAGGATTTGTTTGGTTGAGAGTAATGTTGGATATTATTGAATAAATTTTGCGGACAGTTTAAATAAGAAGCGGAAACGAATTATTTGTTGTTTGAACAAGTCTAAAGACAATGTGTATTAATGTAACGAGATTAATTGTTATTTACAAATACAATTTTATTTTTTGTTTATTACTTTTATTTGTTATTTATCGATCGTAGAGGGAATTTATTTTTACATAAATATAACGTTTCAATCAGAAAGATTAAAACTTGTAACTTTTATTTGGAATTATGTATTTTTTTCGCATCATTTGATAATGCTTCTCAAGATGAATTCTCATTAACCTTCCATGTATATTACCGACTTTAATTAATTTTTGAGATATTGTGTGATAAATTCACTGATTTTTCCGGGAAAACATTTCTCAAGTAGGTCAAAAGCGTGGCTGGGTGGTCTTGTTCGCGTCTAAAGTTCCACGTATCAAATATTGCATCTTGTGAAATAAGTACTATCGAATCATGAGAAGAACAATATATAGTTCCATTTGAATTTTATCTTGAACTTTACGTTGAATTTGAACTTTACCTCCATATCTCGGGGAATAATGATGTAAATAAGTTAGTCTTTGTTAAAAATGTGCCCTAATTGTACCATACAATCGCCATGTAACAAATTTTTGGTATCTGCAATACGTCAGGCAATAAAGGGCTGTCCATACTTACCGCGGATAAACCATGTATTAAAAAGGTATTTTTGGTATATGTAGAAATAATTAAATTTGATATATGTGTATAAACCAATATATTCCATGTATATATTAAAAAGATAATATATAATAATATATATACTACTACCATACGTAATATACTAGTGGAAATCCTAACACTATGTACTTATACCATAAATTAATATTAATACATATTAATAGACATGAATACCGATACTAATACTATACGATATTAAACATCATCCTAATAATTTTACTTTTGACAAATAAATAATTAGTTTCGAGGTCAGGGATTTCCATCTTGCACTCAGCGCAGGCGTTCCTGCTTAGTTACTTTTCAAAGATTCAATGTTTGTCCAGGCAAGCCACTGACGAAACGTTTCAATAAAAGCCCAATAATATGCATATAGTAAATGACATTAATATTCGGCAATGTATTATGGCAGATATTATATTACTGTATCTACAGATACAACTTTGGTGGGTCAAATTGAGATTATATTACTGTATCTACAGATACTTGTCCTACCAAAGTTGTCCTCTTGGAACATCATTGTAATTCCGAATAATAAAGGAAATTATTACTTGCGGAAGTTGTAAGGTATAACGAATGAAGAATTTGTAACAAGTTTACTTCAATTGTATCGTAATGATCAATGTCCTAGTTTTTAATGAGTAACAGCTTTTTGCAATCAGGATTCTTAGCAGTATAATCATTACAAGCTAACGCGGGAGGAGGGGGGGAGTGTTCAATTCCAATGCAACTTGCGGAATGTACCGTTTACGTTTCAGGCATATTGTGTCAACCGATTTTATATATGATTGTACAGACTCATAATCAATCAAAATTGATGACAAAGTTGTTCATACTTTCCTAAAGGTCGATCTCATTGACCGAACATTTGTAATCGAGAACTATTCACAAACAGATTATCCAATGGAAATCTTCTATCGTTTCCAATTCTTAATCACCCTCTATTCGCCTAATGGATTTCATAAAAGTTGACCGTGCGAATCATAAACTACAAGTGATAATTGCTTCCATATGTCCTGCGAGTATTTCCAAAATGTTTGGAAGCGCTAGTTCGGTAAGCGAACCTTCCTTGAATACTTCTGACTAATAGCACGCTTCAATAACCATAAAACTAGAAATGTAACTAAAATAACTGTAATCCAACAACAATAACTAAAGAGAAACTAAGGCACTTCCTTTGCCACTCACTCTTTCGCACCCTACCCCGGTCGGGACCGATGCAGGACGACGGGGAGCTCCACGTGAAGGTGAGGTGAATGGTCTTGACAGATATGAGCCCGCCAACTTCTCCGAAGTTCTCCGCACCGGATCAGCGATCTGACGGGCGCCACAGCGCCGACCAGCCGCCACCCGACTATAGGTGAACATCAGATACATCGGGGTTTCTCAGGGCATGATGCTACGCACTGAGAACCCATACCCGCCTCGTGCTCCCCAAGTTCTTGTATTTGCTAAGTTTCAAGCAAATAGGACAATCCTTATTTTTAGTGGTTCTTGTATATACTAAATTCAACCAAATAGAACAGATCCATAATTTTTAGGTTCTTGTACATGCTAAGTTTCAAAACAGAACACAACCGAGTCACCTCCTCCAACCGAGTACCCTCAGCCAAGGCACGCCATCTGTCGAGCAGCTCCTGCCGAGGCCGCGCCACGGTGACCACGACCCTCGCTCCAACTTCGCCCAGCAGACCTCCATTGCGGAGATAGATCTCGCGACACCTCAGGGTCTGCAGCTCGAACGCGGGAAGCCCATCGAGCCCCGCCGCTGCCGCTGCCGGAATGATGCGAAAACACCACGTAATTCTGATGGCCACCGACCTGTGCAGTCTGCTGATTGCTCAGGGACTACGGCTGCTGGTCGCTCAGGGACTACGGCTGCTGGTCGCTCAGGGACTACGGCTGCTGGCATTCAGGTCCCCTGACCAGATCGATTTCTGCACCACGCCGGCGTACTGCCTACGCACTCCTACACAGGGCACCGCCGCACCCTCGTCGGCCAATCCTCACGGGATGGGAAGCAAGCTCCCTCTGCCGTTCTGCCACCTCCTCCAACCGAGTACCCTCAGCCACGGCGCGCCTTCCGTCGAGCAGCTCCCGCCGAGACCGCGACCGTCGCTCCAATTTCGCCCAGCAGACCTCGATTGCGGAGATAGATCTCGCGACACCTCAGGGTCTGCAGCTCGAACGCGGGAAGCCCATCGAGCCCCGCCGCTGCCGCTGCCGGAATGATGCGAAAACCCCACGTAATTCTGATGGCCACCGACCTGTGCAGTCTGCTGATTGCTCAGGGACTACGGCTGCTGGTCGCTCAGGGACTACGGCTGCTGGCACTCAGTTCCCCTGCCCAGATCGATTGCTCGCACCACGCCGGCGTACTGCCTACACACCCCGACACCGGGCACGCCAAGCGATCGATTGCTCGCACCACGCCGGCGTACTGCCTACGCACTCCGACACCGGGCACGCCCAGCCGCGGCAGCTGTCACGTAAAAATTAAGATAAAAACAAGAAACTTGTTTGTTTCCTAACAGGAGATCGAATTCTTTATTTTTTTTTTTTTTTTTCTCAATTTGTACAATACTGTTTTCGTTTCGCCATGATACAATTTTTTGGTATTTGAGTTAGTTAAGTAATTTTTTTTTAGACTGACTGGATGATTTGGAACGAAGCATTTATATTCTTTTATTCGTTGGAGTGGGAGCAGTCTTTGGTCGTACATATATGCCGTCCAGGCGCCTGAGAACGGATGCTGGTTTATCATATAGCTGCTTGATTTGCACCTGTGACATTCCCCCCTACCTAGATTGAACTTGGTCCCTCGAGTTGTCTTCAGAAGACTTTCGTTGAATCGGACTTGACGTGGCTTGAAAATTACAGCTGATTCCTCCTCTTCCTCAAGAGGAATTATGTATCGGTTGGAATATGGATGTTGGGTGTCGAGGCCAGGGTGCTTGGTACTGGCGGGGCTGTCGCATTGTGGCTGATGATTACGGTTTCATTTCGGCAGCGCAATAGATTGATACATAATTTGTTCGGTATACATTTCCTGATGCATTCGAATACCCCTATTTTGTTTAATCCATATATACCTAGTATGCCTAATGCTATGTACCCTAATGTCTGGAGCGTGGTTAGTCCCCAATACTGTATATCTTTGATTCTGTGTTCGAAATTAAGGGTTTCTATCTCGTCGCCTATTTTATCGATCGTGGTTTTATAGCCTTGTAAATTGTCTATTACCTTTGGTGCTCGCTCGAGTTTATCTAACAGATGAGTGAAACTATCGTTTGTTTTGAGCGCTAGGGTTTTTGTTTTGATTTCGTATTTGACTTCGTTTTTTGTTTCGCCTATACGCATGTGTTCGTCTTTGTACAGTATATCGCAAGATGATAGAAGGCTTGTCAAGTTTTTGCAAAGTGTGTTTCGTTTGGCAAATTGTGTCTATTTCTATCGGATTTGCCGGTATCGCAATGTAACAGTTGCTAGTTTTGAGTGGTATAAAGCTAATGTCTTCGATCTTAAGTACAGTTATTTGGCAATGTTCAATGTGAGGTTTGAAGTTTATTATTTAGCTGCGACAATCGGTTTTCGAGTTTCTGTCATGAATTGGTAGTGTTTGTTTGCGTATAGTGGTTCCGGCTTGATTCTTACAAAGTTTGTTGAGGTATTCGATATCAGTGTTTATAAATGAAAGACCTGAGGTTAAATATATCTGATGTTCGACTACTGGAGCCAAAAATACTCCATTTCTCTTACTCGGGATAGGATATATCTGTAATATGTTCCATTCTGTGTTAGAGACTAAAGGTAAAGACTAATTATTCCTTGTTTGCCTAATATCATGACGTTAAGTATTTCATCTAATTGGAAGTGTAAAGTTTGCATCGCGGTGTCGAGTTTCATGATCATCTTAAGTATAAATCTATCGATATTTGCCTGCCATTGTTGTTTTAATATATCGCTATGTGATTTTTCTAAGTGGTTTAGATTTTCTGACTTTACAATTTTTCTATCAAGTGCTGTTTGATTCGCTATTATCGTCTTGATTTTATTATTGTCATCGAATAGTTTGTCCATATTCTCGTTTATGAGCGTAAGATCGGTATCGTCGAGAGTTCCGAACAAACTTTTCGATACGGAACCTATGATGTTGAGTAAACCTCGTTTGCTTCGGGTATGTGTTAACGCTTTTAAGTGTTTTGCGAGTTGTTTTAGATTATTGATACGATTTTGTAATCCGTCTAACTGTTCAGCCTATTCTTTGCTGGTTGCACGTGAGTCTATTGTTAATTTATATGATTCTATTGTGCTTATCTGCTCGTATATGTCGCTAGTGTCTAATCCTACTATAACATTGGCAATATCGCTGTACAAATATCCTTTTCCTATGTTTTCTACGAATACAGAGTTTCTTTCCAATGGGGTAATATTTATTTGCGCGGATACTATTCCGGCAAAGAGGAGCGTCGACCTGGAAAGTAAGGTTTTAAACGATTACCGTGTATTTTTTTGTTTTGAATCAAACAGTATGGAGTACATACTTTATCAATCGTGTACGGTCCTAACCATTCCACATCAAGTTTATGCCTTTTATGATCGTTATGTATTAAGACGGAGTCTTCTTCTTTGAAAACTGATTGAGGTTTTATAATTTTACGTTTTTGATCGCGCTGATATCGCTGTTTACTTTTGATCAACGTTCCGCGAGCGTGTTGGAGTCTAGAGTCCCATTCTTTTTTGCGGAACGTGACTTCGTCTGCGTATGTGCGTTGCGGATTCTTGGATATCGTGGAGGGAAGATTGGCTTGGTGTCCGAATGTGAGTTCGAACGTCGTGTAACCAGTGGAGTCGTGTATCATTGTGTTATATGCAAGGCGTACAAAGTTAAGTTGATCGTCCCATTCTTCGTCCGAATTTCGCTGTATCGATTTTAACATGTCTGTTACTACTGCGCGTGTTCGCTCTAACGATCCGTTACTTGGTGGGTGGAAGGATGTCGTTTTGATATGTTTGATTTTGAACACGTCTTCGTACTGTTGCATCAAACTAGATATAAAATTTTGTCCGCGGTCGGTTAGTATCTTTTTTGGAGCGGAAAAGATGTAAATGTAGTGATTCAAGAGTGCGTTCCAAATTGTTTCCGTTTGCTGAGTTTTTAGTGGCACGAGTATTAAGTATTTTGTCAGTTCGTCATGTATGGATAGTCTCATTTTATAGATAATTTTATTATCTACAATATTCTACTGACACTTTTTCACGTATGATAAATAATTTTTAAGATATAGAGGAAATGTAAGAAAAACTCCCGTTTTTTTTTTATTTAATCGATATGATGTTTATAAAGTTATAAAGTTGCTTGTCTTGTAGATTAGATTATATAGATTATATAGTAACATGATCTAATCTATATCGTTCCGAATCATATGATACAAAAACGTTTCTACCAAGAATTTGTTTCTAATACAATCAGATTATATTCGATTATATTATACAATCAGAATACATATCAGTTTATTTCAAACAGAATATTCGTAGGAGGGCCGTTCCTCTCGTTTTGTATCGAGTCAGAGACCGGCTGAGCATCTTAGGAGTAACGATAGTGAAATGCAATTCAAATTGTATAATTGAGAAATATTACAAACCGTTGTAAAACGTATATTACTTACAGATTATCCAAAGTGAAAAGGTGTAAATTTGGCTGTATGTTATAGTTTCGGTTCACGATAAGGATCCCGATATTCTTCTTATTGATTCTTAGGAAACATGCACGTGTGACGATAACTCGACTTGATGATGCTGCACGACGCATGTACAATGATAAGGAATAAGGACGTCTTTCAGCTTCTTTTCATTTCTGGCTAGTATCACGCGCCGACACCGATAACAAAGATCAGCTATATTCTTTTTAATAGAACCATCCATTTTTTAACACGTTAATCAATCTGTTAATCAATCTGCATTTCTCATAAAAGGATAGTGACCTTTTATGTCGAGAAACCATTAGTACTGAACGAAAAACCTTTGGAAAAGCTGAATAATATAAATAAAATAATTAAATTTTAGGTTTTTGTCGTTTTTTATCACTATAATATTAATTATTTGTATTGAGGGTATTATAATTATATACTATAATAGTATATAATATTATAATTTACAACTACATAATGTTATATAGTGCTTTAAGTTAATAATGTTATATATTAAGACGTCCTTAGTGAGGAGTCCCCACACTTCTAGCAGCAAAATGACGTTCGGTCCCGCGCGATTGGACATGGATTTTGTGACGCCAGCGAAAAGGCGTATGGAGCATGTGTTTACCTTCGAACTAGGAATCCTGATGGGCATATCTGGACGCGACTCCTTACTGCGAAATCAAAGGTAGCTCCCCTCAAATCTCAAACCATTCCAAGATTGGAACTGAGCGGAGCACTTCTTCTGGCGTCGCTGACCACCGCCGTCCTTCAAGCATTGTCAAAACCCATAACGCGCATCGTTTATTGGACGGACTCCACCATCGTTCTTCATTGGATTAACACGTCGCCCCACACGCTGAAAACTTTTGTCGCTAATCGAGTGGCAGATATTCAAAGGCAGACCCAGACCTCAGAATGGCGTCATCTTTCCACAACGGACAACCCCGCGGATCTCATCTCGCGAGGTCAAACACCAGAAGATCTGCTACGATCAACCATGTGGCAACAAGGACCGAAATGGCTCCAAAAAGCTGAAAAATACTGGCCGAAATGGAACCCTGTACCATTGACCGAAATACCAGAGCAGAAGAAGGCAACCTGTTTGTCTTTGATTTCCGCTGACCACAGTCTACTAGAGAGATTTTCCTCGTGGCCGAAATTAATCAGAATCACAGCTCGCTGCCTACGATGGCGGCAACCAAGGCATCGAGGGAACCCCCTAACCGCGCAGGACTTATCCATTGCGCATAACAAAATAATCAAATTGCTCCAACGTTGCTACTTCGCTGATGACATTCGACAGCTCCAAATCAATCAAAAGTCCACATTGAAAGGGAAGCTACAGCGACTCAATCCCTTTTTGGACAAGGATGGGATGCTACGAGTTGGAGGCCGACTCAGTCACTCAACACTGCCTTTCAGCCAGAAACACCCCATCATCTTACCCAAGTCAACGGTTACGACGCTCATAATCGAGCACGAACATCGCCTGAGTCTACATGCCGGGACTCAAGCCACTTTATACGCCCTCCGAAGATCCTATTGGCCAATCGATGGCCGCAGTCAAGTATGGAGCACGTTGAAGAACTGCGTACGGTGCTGCCGAGCTAATCCACCTCCAGTGGATTATGTAATGGGCGATCTCCCAGCAGCACGGATAACAGAATCACGGCCGTTCACCAACATCGGAATAGACTATTGCGGGCCCTTTTTTGTCAAGGAACGAAAGGATCACAACCGACGGAAGATAAAGGTGTACGTGGCAATCTTTATATGTCTCGCAGTAAAAGCAGTTCACATTGAGCTGGTTAGTGACCTCACAAGCGAGGCTTTCATTGCTGCACTACGAAGATTCATTGCTCGCCGAGGATTCTGCTCAAGTATCCACACGGACAACGGCACCAACTTCGTCGGCGCAAACAACGAGCTCCGAGAACTACGGAACCTCCTACGGTCCGACGATCATAAGGCAAAGGTTCAGTCCTTTTTAGCCGACAGACAGATCGAGTGGCACTTCATTCCTCCCAATTCACCGCATTTCGGCGGGTTGTGGGAAGCTGCAGTGAAGTCTTTCAAACGACACCTCAGACGTGTCGCAGGTAACGAGCTTCTATCATTAGAGGGCCTTAACACCCTCATCATTGAGATCGAGTCGATCCTCAATTCCCGTCCGCTGACTCCGATCTCCACCGATCCAAACGATCTCCTCGTCCTTACTCCCGGTCACTTCCTTATCGGAGATTCACTAACATGTTTACGAGATCGAGAGTTCACAGATACTCCAACCAATCGTCTATCCAGCTGGCAACATATTCAACAGCTCAAGCAGCACTTCTGGCGCCGCTGGCATCGAGAGTATCTCAATGAGTTAAACGTACGCAACAAATGGAGCAAGGGGAGTCACGACATTCGAGAAGGGACCATCGTCCTCCTCAGAGACGATAACGCCCCCCCAATGCAATGGCCACTGGGCAGAATCATCAAGGTCCATCCCGGCGCAGACGGCATCATCCGGACGGCTACCGTTCGAACAGCAACGAATTCCATAGATCGGAGCATCAAACGGATGGTACCACTACCGAGCAGATCGACACCAGATGACTCCAACCTAATCAGCAGCAACGCGGACTAATGCGAGATCCACCTCGCCAAATCAATCACATCATTTTGATCGGTACCCTCTCAACGGGGGGAGGATGTTACGTCGCCCGACTCTCTACCTGGGCCGGACCTCACATCGCGGACGGATGGCAGCCAGATGTCCGCACATCCTTATCGCGTACTCTTGAAAACACTCGCAGCCCGACTATAAATCACAGAAAAATCTGGCGAAAGTCTTTCATTGCAAACAAGGGCTTTTCCACGAAAGCGTTTTCTAAGGTTTCTGGTTAGCATCTGGAAAACACGTGAACGCTAAGTGTTCACACGTGCGATGCCTCCTACTCCCAACTTTCCATCGAGGGTGGCTAATACCCTTCCTAGTCCATCGATAGTCTTACTAACCAATAGAAACAATTTCTATTACCCTCACTTCTCCAACCAAAAACTGTCATCAACAAATCAGATGACTCCGTGCGTTAGACACACCCATCCTTAGCTCACCTCCGACACAGCATCGTCACGATCAAGTCAGTTCGTCTTCGTCGTCAATTCAATCAACACGTTTACCACGATCGCTCAGTCCAACGAACTCATTGTGAAGTATCGTAAAGTCGCAATCTAACATTCGGCAAGTCATTCAAGTATAATTCTAGCCACCGAGGCACTAAACAGTAACTTCAATTCACGCGAACGAGACATTCGATTCTTCGCGTCAACATACTTCGGACCGTTCTTGCATTCATTCGGCAAGCTAGTCTAATAATTTCACACGATATCGGGATTCATCGCGTTAACCGATATCCATTACAACATATTTATATATACGTTCCAAGTGTTGTGAAAAGTGGCGAAATAAATAAAAATAGATAACTGGAAACTACAGTTATTTCACTCTAACCACCCCTATTGTCGTAACTGAAATCAGGGGATCGCTCTGCTCGTGGTGTCGATCAGTAGATCGTAACGGGAATTTACGACTCCCGTTGACGCTCCTAACGGAGACTCGTCTCCCCGCGACTGGACGAACAAACACGCGATATAATTCGATTCTACGTGTGGATTAAACGTTTTTATCGTTCGAATTTGTTTAGAAAAAAATTTTCGTTCCAAGGGTTTTTTCGAGTTATTTCCTTAAAAAGCGTTATAAAACACAAATATTTTTACACAAATCGCGATATAATTCGATTCTACGCGTGGATTAAACGTTTTTATCGTTCGAATTTGTTTAGAAAAAAATTTTCATTCCAAGGGTTTTTTCGAGTTATTTCCTTAAAAAGCGTTATAAAGCACAAATATTTTTACACAAATCGCAATATAATCCAATGGTAGAAATACTATTTTCAGTATAAAAATTAAATAAATTAAAATTCATCAACTTGAAATAGATGATAAATGTTGAGTTTTAGGTAAAATTAGAGGGGAGATTGAATCTTAAAATTGAAATTTATATTAACGTAAACAATCAAAAGTATGGATAGTTATTGAACAAAAAATTATTGAAAAAGGTTCGTTACAATGTTTGTTTTTAGAAAATTTATGTTTTAAATATAATAATTTTAATATATTAGTAAAATAATTTCATAATATAAGAATTTTAATTTCCAATGGTAGAAATATTATTTTCAATCTAAAAATTATATAAATTAAAATTTATTGACTTAAAATAGATGTTAAATGTTGTGTTTAGGTAAAATTAGAGGGGAGATTGAATCTAAAAATTGAAATTTATATTAAAGTAAACAAGCTGAAGTATCGATAGTTATTGAACAAAGATTATTGAAAGAGGTTCATTATAATGTTTGTTTTTATAAAATTTAAGTTTTAAATTTAATAATTTCAATATAGTAGTAAAATAATTTCATAATATAAGAATTTCAATTTCCAATGGAGGAAATATTATTTTCAATATAAAAAATAAGTAAATTAAAATTTATCAACTTAAAATAGATGATAAATGTTGAGTTTTACCGTAAAATTAGAGGGGAGATTGAATCTAAAAATTGATATTTATATTAAAGTAAACAATCAGAAGTATCGATAGTTATTGAACAAAGATTATTGAAAGAGAAACAATCAGAAGTATCGATATTTATTGAAAGAAAATTAATGAAAAATGTTCGTTATAATGTTTGTTTTTATAAAATTTAAGTTTTAAATTTAATAATTTTAATATAGTAGTAAAATAATTTCATAATATAAGAATTTTAATTTCCAATGGTAGAAATATTATTTTCAAACTAAAAATTAAATAAATAAAAATTTATCGACTTAAAATAGATGTTAAATGTTGAGTTTTAAGTAATATTAGAGGGGAGATTGAATCTAAAAATTGAAATTTATATTAAAGTAAACAATCAGAAGTATCGATAGTTATTGAACAAAAAATTACTGAAAAATGTTCGTTATAATGTTTGTTTTTATAAAATTTAAGTTTTAAATTTAATAATTTTAATATAGTAGTAAAATAATTTCATAATATAAGAATTTTAATTTCCAATGGTAGAAATATTATTTTCAAAATAAAAGTTAAATACATTAAAATTCATCAACTTAAAATAGATGATAAATGTTGAGTTTTAAGTAAAATTAGTGGGCAGATTGAATCCAAAAATTGAAATTTATATTAAAGTAAACAATCAGATGTATCGATATTTATTGAAACAAAATTAATGAAAAAATAAAATAAAAATAAAATAAACAATCAAACGACAACAAAGACAAAGACAAAGACAAAGACAAAGACAAAGACAAAGACAAAGACAAAGACAAAGACAAAGACAAAGACAAAGACAAAGACAAAGACAAAGACAAAGACAAAGACAAAGACAAAGACAAAGACAAAGACAAAGACAAAGACAAAGACAAAGACAAAGACAAAGACAAAGACAAAGACAAAGACAAAGACAAAGACAAAGACAAAGACAAAGACAAAGACAAAGACAAAGACAAAGACAAAGACAAAGACAAAGACAAAGACAAAGACAAAGACAAAGACAAAGACAAAGACAAAGACAAAGACAAAGACAAAGACAAAGACAAAGACAAAGACAAAATATAATTCGATTCTACGCGCGGATTAAACGTTTTTTTCGTTCAAATTTGTTTAAAAAAAAGTTTTCGTTCGAAGAGTTTTCTCGAGTTATTTCCTTAAAAAGCGTTACAAAGCACAAATATTTTTACACAAATCGCGATATAATTCGATTCTATTCGTGGATTAAACGTTTTTTTCGTTCAAATTTGTTTAAAAAAAAATTTTCGTTCGAAGAGTTTTCTCGAGTTATTTCCTTAAAAAGCGTTACAAAGCACAAATATTTTTACACAAATCGCGGTATAATTCGATTCTACGCGCGGATTAAACATTTTTCGCGTTCAAATTTGTTTAAAAAACAATTTTCGCTCCAAGAATTTTTCCAGTTATTTCCTTAAAAAGCGTTAGAAAGCACAAATATTTTTACACGAATCGCAGTATAATTCGATTCTACGCGCGGATTAAACGTTTTTTTCATTCAAAGTTGTTTAAAAAAAAATTTTCGCAGCAAGTTTTTTCGAGTTATTTCCTTAAAAAGCGTTATAAAGCACAAATATTTTTACACAAATCGCGATATAATTCGATTCTACGCGTGGATTAAACGTTTTTATCGTTCGAATTTGTTTAGAAAAAAATTTTCGTTCCAAGGGTTTTTTCGAGTTATTTCCTTAAAAAGCGTTATAAAACACAAATATTTTTACACAAATCGCGATATAATTCGATTCTACCCTTGGATTAAACGTTTTTATCTTTCGAATTTGTTTAGAAAAAAATTTTCATTCCAAGGGTTTTTCGAGTTATTTCCTTAAAAAGCGTTATAAAGCACAAATATTTTTACACAAATCCCGATATATTTCGATTCTACGCGTGGATTAAACGTTTTTATCGTTCGAATTTGTTTAGAAAAAAAATTTCGCTCCAAGAGTTTTTTCGAGTTATTTCCTTAAAAAGCGTTATAAAGCACAAATATTTTTACACAAATCGCAATATAATCCAATGGTAGAAATACTATTTTCAGTATAAAAATTAAATAAATTAAAATTCATCAACTTGAAATAGATGATAAATGTTGAGCTTTAGGTGAAATTAGAGGGGAGATTGAATCTTAAAATTGAAATTTATATTAACGTAAACAATCAAAAGTATCGATAGTTATTGAACAAAAAATTATTGAAAAAGGTTCGTTACAATGTTTGTTTTTAGAAAATTTATGTTTTAAATATAATAATTTTAATATATTAGTAAAATAATTTCATAATATAAGAATTTTAATTTCCAATGGTAGAAATATTATTTTCAAACTAAAAATTAAATAAATTAAAATTTATTGACTTAAAATAGATGTTAAATGTTGTGTTTAGGTAAAATTAGAGGGGAGATTGAATCTAAAAATTGAAATTTATATTAAAGTAAACAATCAAAAGTATCGATAGTTATTGAACAAAGATTATTGAAAGAGGTTCATTATAATGTTTGTTTTTATAAAATTTAAATTTTAAATTTAATAATTTTAATGTAGTAGTAAAATAATTTCATAACATAAGAATTTTAATTTCCAATGGTAGAAATATTATTTTCAAACTAAAAATTAAATAAATAAAAATTTATCGACTTAAAATAGATGTTAAATGTTGAGTTTTAAGTAATATTAGAGGGGAGATTGAATCTAAAAATTGAAATTTATATTAAAGTAAACAATCAGAAGTATCGATAGTTATTGAACAAAAAATTACTGAAAAATGTTCGTTATAATGTTTGTTTTTATAAAATTTAAGTTTTAAATTTAATAATTTTAATATAGTAGTAAAATAATTTCATAATATAAGAATTTTAATTTCCAATGGAGGAAATATTATTTTCAATATAAAAAATAAGTAAATTAAAATTTATCAACTTAAAATAGATGATAAATGTTGAGTTTTACCGTAAAATTAGAGGGGAGATTGAATCTAAAAATTGATATTTATATTAAAGTAAACAATCAGAAGTATCGATAGTTATTGAACAAAGATTATTGAAAGAGGTTCATTATAATGTTTGTTTTTATAAAATTTAAGTTTTAAATTTAATAATTTCAATATAGTAGTAAAATAATTTCATAATATAAGAATTTCAATTTCCAATGGAGGAAATATTATTTTCAATATAAAAAATAAGTAAATTAAAATTTATCAACTTAAAATAGATGATAAATGTTGAGTTTTACCGTAAAATTAGAGGGGAGATTGAATCTAAAAATTGATATTTATATTAAAGTAAACAATCAGAAGTATCGATAGTTATTGAACAAAGATTATTGAAAGAGAAACAATCAGAAGTATCGATATTTATTGAAAGAAAATTAATGAAAAATGTTCGTTATAATGTTTGTTTTTATAAAATTTAAGTTTTAAATTTAATAATTTTAATATAGTAGTAAAATAATTTCATAATATAAGAATTTTAATTTCCAATGGTAGAAATATTATTTTCAAACTAAAAATTAAATAAATAAAAATTTATCGACTTAAAATAGATGTTAAATGTTGAGTTTTAAGTAAAATTAGAGGGGAGATTGAATCTAAAAATTGAAATTTATATTAAAGTAAACAATCAGAAGTATCGATAGTTATTGAACAAAAAATTACTGAAAAATGTTCGTTATAATGTTTGTTTTTATAAAATTTAAGTTTTAAATTTAATAATTTTAATATAGTAGTAAAATAATTTCATAATATAAGAATTTTAATTTCCAATGGTAGAAATATTATTTTCAAAATAAAAGTTAAATACATTAAAATTCATCAACTTAAAATATATGATAAATGTTGAGTTTTAAGTAAAATTAGTGGGCAGATTGAATCCAAAAATTGAAATTTATATTAAAGTAAACAATCAGATGTATCGATATTTATTGAAACAAAATTAATGAAAAAATAAAATAAAAATAAAATAAACAATCAAACGACAACAAAGACAAAGACAAAGACAAAGACAAAGACAAAGACAAAGACAAAGACAAAGACAAAGACAAAGACAAAGACAAAGACAAAGACAAAGACAAAGACAAAGACAAAGACAAAGACAAAGACAAAGACAAAGACAAAGACAAAGACAAAGACAAAGACAAAGACAAAGACAAAGACAAAGACAAAGACAAAGACAAAGACAAAAACGAAAACAAAAACAAAATATAATTCGATTCTACGCGTGGATTAAACGTTTTTTGCGTTCAAATTTGTTTAAAAAAAAATTTTTCGCTCCAAGAGTTTTTTCGAATTATTTCCTTAAAAAGCGTTATAAAGCACAAATAGTTTTACACAAATCGCGATATAATTCGATTCTATTCGTGGATTAAACGTTTTTTTCGTTCAAATTTGTTTAAAAAAAAAATTTTCACTCCAAGAGTTTTTTCGAGTTATTTTCTTAAAAAGCGTTATAAAGCACAAATATTTTTACACAAATCGCGATATAATTAGATTCTACGCGCAGATTAAACGTTTTTTGCGTTCAAATTTGTTTAAAAAAAAAATATTCGCTCCAAGACTTTTTTCGAGTTATTTCCTTAAAAAGCGTTATAAAGCACAAATATTTTTACACAAATCGCGATATAATTCGATTCTACGCGCGGATTAAACGTTTTTTTCGTTCAAATTTGTTTAAAAAAAAGTTTTCGTTCGAAGAGTTTTCTCGAGTTATTTCCTTAAAAAGCGTTACAAAGCACAAATATTTTTACACAAATCGCGATATAATTCGATTCTACGCGTGGATTAAACGTTTTTATCTTTCGAATTTGTTTAGAAAAAAATTTTCGCAGCAAGTTTTTTCGAGTTATTTCCTTAAAAAGCGTTATAAAACACAAATATTTTTACACAAATCGCGATATAATTCGATTCTACGCGTGGATTAAACGTTTTTATCTTTCGAATTTGTTTAGAAAAAAATTTTCATTCCAAGGGTTTTTTCGAGTTATTTCCTTAAAAAGCGTTATAAAGCACAAATATTTTTACACAAATCCCGATATATTTCGATTCTACGCGTGGATTAAACGTTTTTATCGTTCGAATTTGTTTAGAAAAAAATTTTCATTCCAAGGGTTTTTTCGAGTTATTTCCTTAAAAAGCGTTATAAAGCACAAATAGTTTTACACAAATCGCGATATAATTCGATTCTATTCGTGGATTAAACGTTTTTTTTCGTTCAAATTTGTTTAAAAAAAAAATTTTCACTCCAAGAGTTTTTTCGAGTTATTTTCTTAAAAAGCGTTATAAAGCACAAATATTTTTACACAAATCGCGATATAATTCCATTCTACGCGTGGATTAAACGTTTTTTTTCGTTCAAATTTGTTTAAAAAAAAAATTTTCGCTCCAAGAGTTTTTCCGAGTTGTTTCCTTAAAAAGCGTTAGAAAGCACAAATATTTTTACACGAATCGCAGTATAATTCGATTCTACGCGCGGATTAAACGTTTTCTTCATTCAAAGTTGTTTAAAAAAAAATATTCGCTCCAAGAGTTTTTTCGAGTTATTTCCTTAAAAAGCGTTATAAAGCACAAATATTTTTACACAAATCGCGATATAATTCGATTCTACGCGTGGATTAAACGTTTTTTGCGTTCAAATTTGTTTAAAAAAAAAATTTTCGCTCCAAGAGTTTTTTCGAGTTATTTCCTTAAAAAGCGTTATAAAGCACAAATATTTTTAAACAAATCGCGATATAATTCGATTCTACGCGTGGATTAAACGTTTTTTGCGTTCAAATTTGTTTAAAAAAAAATTTTCGCTCCAAGTGTTTTTTCGACTTATTTCCTTAAAAAGCGTTATAAAGCACAAATATTTTTACACAAATCGCGATATAATTAGATTCTACGCGCAGATTAAACGTTTTTTGCGTTCAAATTTGTTTAAAAAAAAAATATTCGCTCCAAGACTTTTTTCGAGTTATTTCCTTAAAAAGCGTTATAAAGCACAAATATTTTTACACAAATCGCGATATAATTCGATTCTACGCGCGGATTAAACGTTTTTTTCGTTCAAATTTGTTTAAAAAAAAATTTTCGTTCGAAGAGTTTTCTCGAGTTATTTCCTTAAAAAGCGTTACAAAGCACAAATATTTTTACACAAATCGCGATATAATTCGATTCTACGCGCGGATTAAACATTTTTCGCGTTCAAATTTGTTTAAAAAACAATTTTCTCTCCAAGAATTTTTCCAGTTATTTCCTTAAAAAGCGTTAGAAAGCACAAATATTTTTACACGAATCGCAGTATAATTCGATTCTACGCGCGGATTAAACGTTTTTTTCATTCAAAGTTGTTTAAAAAAAAATATTCGCTCCAAGAGTTTTTTTCGAGTTATTTCCTTAAAAAGCGTTATAAAGCACAAATATTTTTACACAAATCGCGATATAATTCGATTCTACGCGTGGATTACACGTTTTTTGCGTTCAAATTTGTTTAAAAAAAAATATTCGCTCCAAGACTTTTTTCGAGTTATTTCCTTAAAAAGCGTTATAAAGCACAAATATTTTTACACAAATCGCGATATAATTCGATTCTACGCGCGGATTAAACGTTTTTTTCGTTCAAATTTGTTTAAAAAAAAATTTTCGTTCGAAGAGTTTTCTCGAGTTATTTCCTTAAAAAGCGTTACAAAGCACAAATATTTTTACACAAATCGCGATATAATTCGATTCTACGCGCGGATTAAACATTTTTCGCGTTCAAATTTGTTTAAAAAACAATTTTCGCTCCAAGAATTTTTCCAGTTATTTCCTTAAAAAGCGTTAGAAAGCACAAATATTTTTACACGAATCGCTATATAATTCGATTCCAGGCGTGTATTAAACTTTTTTTTCGTTCAAATTTGTTTAAAAAAAAAATTTTCGCTCCAAGTGTTTTTTCGAGTTATTCTTTTTAAAAAGCGTTCTAAAGCACAAATATTTTCACACAAATCGCGATATAATTCGATTCTACGAGTGGATTAAACGTATCCTTCGTTCAAATTTGTTAAAAAAAAATTTTCGTTCCAAGTGTTTTTTCGAGTTATTTCCTCAAAAAGCGTTATAAAGCACAGATATTTTTACACAAATCGCTATATAATTCGATTCTACGCTTGGATTAAACGTTTTTTTCGTTCAAATTTGTTTAAAAAAAAATTTTCGCTCCAAGAGTTTTTTCGAGTTATTTCCTTAAAAAGCGTTATAAAGCACAAATATTTTTACACAAATCGCGATATAATTCGATTCTACGAGTGGATTAAACGTATTCTTCGTTCAAATTTGTTTAAAAAAAAATTTTCGCTCCAAGAGTTTTTTCGAGATATTTCCTTAAATAGCGTTACAAAGCACAAATATTTTTACACAAATCGCGATATAATTCGATTCTACACGTGGATTAAACGTTTTTTTCGTTCAAATTTGTTTAAAAAAAAATTTGCGCTCAAAGAGGTTTTTCGAGTTATTTCCTTAAAAAGCGTTACAAAGCACAGATATCTTTACACAAATCGCGATATAATTAGATTCTACGCGCAGATTAAACGTTTTTTGCGTTCAAATTTGTTTAAAAAAAAAATATTCGCTCCAAGACTTTTTTCGAGTTATTTCCTTAAAAAGCGTTATAAAGCACAAATATTTTTACACAAATCGCGATATAATTCGATTCTACGCGCGGATTAAACGTTTTTTTCGTTCAAATTTGTTTAAAAAAAAATTTGCGCTCCAAGAGGTTTTTCGAGTTATTTCCTTAAAAAGCGTTCTAAAGCACAAATAGTTTAACACAAATCGCGATATAATTCGATTCTACGCGTGGATTAAACGTTTTTTGCGTTCAAATTTGTTTAAAAAAAAAATTTTCGCTCCAAGAGTTTTTTCGAGTTATTTCCTTAAAAAGCGTTATAAAGCACAAATATTTTTAAACAAATCGCGATATAATTCGATTCTACGCGTGGATTAAACGTTTTTTGCGTTCAAATTTGTTTAAAAAAAAAATTGTCGCTCCAAGTGTTTTTTCGAGTTATTCTTTTTAAAAAGCGTTATAAAGCACAAATATTTTCACACAAATCGCGATATAATTCGATTCTACGCTTGGATTAAACGTTTTTTTTCGTTCAAATTTGTTTAAAAAAAAAATTTTCGCTCCAAGAGTTTTTTCGAGTTATTTCCTTAAAAAGCGTTATAAAGCACAAATATTTTTACACAAATCGCGATATAATTCGATTCTACGAGTGGATTAAACGTATTCTTCGTTCAAATTTGTTTAAAAAAAAATTTTCGTTCCGTGTTTTTTCGAGTTATTTCCTTAAAAAGCGTTATAAAGCACAAATATGTTTACACAAATCGCTATATAATTCGATTCCAGGCGTGGATTAAACGTTTTTTTTCGTTCAAATTTGTTTAAAAAAAAATTTGCGCTCCAAGAGGTTTTTCGAGTTATTTCCTTAAAAAGCGTTATAAAGCACAAATATTTTTACACAAATCGCGATATAATTCGATTCTACGCGTGGATTAAACGTTTTTTTCGTTCAAATTTGTTTAAATAAAAAATTTTGCTCCAAGAGTTTTTTTCGAGTTATTTCCTTAAATAGCTTTATAAAGCACAAATATTTTTACACAAATCGCGATATAATTCGATTCTACGCGTGGATTAAACGTTTTTTTCGTTCAAATTTGTTTAAAAAAAAAATTTTCGCTCCAAGAGTTTTTCCGAGTTATTTCCTTAAAAAGCGTTATAAAGCACAAATATTTTTACACAAATCGCAGTATAATTCGATTCTACGCGTGGATTAAACGTTTTTTTTTGTTCAAATTTGTTTAAAAAAAAATTTTCGCTCCAAGAGTTTTTTCGAGTTATTTCCTTAAAAAGCGTTATAAAGCACAAATATTTTTACACAAATCGATTAATTTTATATAATTCGATTCTACGCGCGGATTAAACGTTTTTTTCGTTCAAATTTGTTTAAAAAAAAATTTTCGTTCGAAGAGTTTTCTCGAGTTATTTCCTTAAAAAGCGTTATAAAGCACAAATATTTTTACACAAATCGCGATATAATTCGATTCTACGCGCGGATTAAACATTTTTCGCGTTCAAATTTGTTTAAAAAACAATTTTCGCTCCAAGAATTTTTCCAGTTATTTCCTTAAAAAGCGTTAGAAAGCACAAATATTTTTACACGAATCGCAGTATAATTCGATTCTACGCGCGGATTAAACGTTTTTTTCATTCAAAGTTGTTTAAAAAAAAATATTCGCTCCAAGAGTTTTTTCGAGTTATTTCCTTAAAAAGCGTTATAAAGCACAAATATTTTTACACAAATCGCGATATAATTCGATTCTACGCGTGGATTAAACGTTTTTTTGCGTTCAAATTTGTTTAAAAAAAAAATTTTCGCTCCAAGAGTTTTTTCGAGTTATTTCCTTAAAAAGCGTTATAAAGCACAAATATTTTTAAACAAATCGCGATATAATTCGATTCTACGCGTGGATTAAACGTTTTTTGCGTTCAAATTTGTTTAAAAAAAAATTTTCGCTCCAAGTGTTTTTTCGACTTATTTCCTTAAAAAGCGTTATAAAGCACAAATATTTTTACACAAATCGCGATATAATTAGATTCTACGCGCAGATTAAACGTTTTTTGCGTTCAAATTTGTTTAAAAAAAAAATTTTCGCTCCAAGAGTTTTTTCGAGTTATTTCCTTAAAAAGCGTTATAAAGCACAAATATTTTTACACAAATCGCGATATAATTCGATTCTACGAGTGGATTAAACGTATTCTTCGTTCAAATTTGTTTAAAAAAAAATTTTCGCTCCAAGAGTTTTTTCGAGATATTTCCTTAAATAGCGTTACAAAGCACAAATATTTTTACACAAATCGCGATATAATTCGATTCTACACGTGGATTAAACGTTTTTTTCGTTCAAATTTGTTTAAAAAAAAATTTGCGCTCAAAGAGGTTTTTCGAGTTATTTCCTTAAAAAGCGTTACAAAGCACAGATATCTTTACACAAATCGCGATATAATTAGATTCTACGCGCAGATTAAACGTTTTTTGCGTTCAAATTTGTTTAAAAAAAAAAATATTCGCTCCAAGACTTTTTTCGAGTTATTTCCTTAAAAAGCGTTATAAAGCACAAATATTTTTACACAAATCGCGATATAATTCGATTCTACGCGCGGATTAAACGTTTTTTTCGTTCAAATTTGTTTAAAAAAAAATTTTCGTTCGAAGAGTTTTCTCGAGTTATTTCCTTAAAAAGCGTTACAAAGCACAAATATTTTTACACAAATCGCGATATAATTCGATTCTACGCGCGGATTAAACATTTTTCGCGTTCAAATTTGTTTAAAAAACAATTTTCGCTCCAAGAATTTTTCCAGTTATTTCCTTAAAAAGCGTTAGAAAGCACAAATATTTTTACACGAATCGCAGTATAATTCGATTCTACGCGCGGATTAAACGTTTTTTTCATTCAAAGTTGTTTAAAAAAAAATATTCGCTCCAAGAGTTC